>NC_136921.1:62462648-62639005 GCF_949752795.1 Hyperoodon ampullatus | reverse complement strand
TGGGGGGTGAGACACCCTCCTTTCATATTGTATTCTCTGTCTTTTTTAATTCATCTGGTAGTGACTTCTACATTGAAACCACTAACTCAAGTATTTTCTGGGTCTTCTGTGAATTTTAATGGGGTTCATGTCATAAGACAAAATCCAGGCTCACAGATCTTTTGGGGATAATAATTCCTTCTCTACCTTGGTGTCCTGCTAAAATGGCTAAGGGACACCACAGTTAACTTAGTAGAATCTTTACAGTTTGATTGGGAGGATCTGTGAGGCACATTGTTGCTCTCTAGAAAGGCCCCTTTTTGTGATGGAATAGCCTAACCTTTTAATTTTCTGAGGTTTAATGAAAAGGTTATAGAATCACATCCTCGACTTTTTCTCCAGAGCAATCTTTCCTGGCAGTAAATCTCTTAATGATAATTTTTTTAATAGTTCTTCCTGCAATTTGCCTCTCTCTTCTCACATTTTACTACAATCAGTAAAAATCAACAAGGCAGCACCTTCACCACTTTGCTTGAAAATCAGCTATATGAACAAATTCATTATTTAGACGTTCTGCTTTCCACATATCTCTAGGAGACAATTTTGCTTATGCTGTCTTCCACTATATAACAAGGATCCCTCTTTCTCCAGCTTTCAACAAAATGCTCCCCACTTCACTGTGAGCCTTCATTGACAGTGTCTTTAATTATGTTGGCCAGACACCTGCCAATGAGCTGTTTTGGCTATTTAGGCATTCCTATCATGCTTATCAAAATTTCTCTCATCTTAACCCACAGCCTGGCTCCAAAGCCACTCACGGATTTTTAGGTGTTAGTTTTCTATACCATCTAACAAATTACAACCTTCGTGGCCTAAAACAACATGTATTTATTACCTCACAGTTTCTGTGGGTCAGGAGCACAGTTTCTGTGAGGGGGAACGTCTTGGCTGAGTTTTCAGCAAGGCCACAGTCAAGGTGTTGGCAAGGGGCAGACCTCCTAACATGGCCACTTACTAGTTCCAAGTCCAAAAGAAAGAAAGACTCTAAAGCAAGTCTGCTAGCAAGACAGGCAGGTTATTGTAAAATGTGTAATCATGGAGCAACTCCCAGCACCTGTGGCATATTCCACTATTTGGAATCAAGGAAAAATTCTCACCCACTCTCAAAGGAGGAGATTATAACAAAGGTATAAACAGAAGAAGGTGTTAGAGGCTGAATTGTGTTCCCCCCAAATTCATTTGTTGAAGTGTGACTCCTCAGAATGTGACTGCATTTAAAGACAGGGTCTTTACAGATGAATGGATAAAGAAGATGTGGTACAATGGAATACTACTCAGCCATAAAAAAGAACAAAATAATGCCGTTTGCAGCAACATGGATGGAACTAGAGATTATCATACTAAGTGAAGTAAGTCAGAAAGAGAAAGACAAATACCACATGATATCACTTACATGTGGAATCTTAAATATGACACAAATGAACTTTTATGAAGCAGAAACAGACACACAGACACAGAGAAGAGACTTGTGGTTGCCAAGGGGGAGGGAGGTGGCGGAGCGATGGAGTGGGAGTTTGGGATCAGCAGATGCAAACTATTATATATACAATGGATAAACAACAAGGTCCTACTGTATAGCACAGGGAACTATATTCAATATTCTATGATAAACCATAATGGAAAAGAATATGAAAAAAAGAATGTGTATATGTATAACTGAATCACTTTGTTGTAAAGCAGAAATTAACACAATGTAAATCGACTATATTTCAATAAAAAATTAAAAAATAAAAAGATAGGGTCTTTACAGAGGTAATTAAGTTAAAATGAGGTTATTAGAGTGGGCTCTAAACCAGCATGACTGGTGTCCTTACAAGAAAAGGAGAGTAGGAGACAGACATGTACAGAGGAAAGACCAAGTGAAAATGCGAGGAGAAGATGGCCACCTACAATTGAAGGAGAGAAGCCTCAGAAAAAATCAACCCTATGGACAACTTGGTCTCAGACTTCTAACCCCCAGAAAATAAATTTCTATTGTTAAGCCACCCAGTCCGTGATATTTTTTTATGGCAAACTAATACAGTCGGGTCATTGGGGGTCACTTTAGGGTCTATTCTCTACAATTGAAGAAGTTATTGGAGTTTTCAAGACATGGTCCTAAGGAAAATGTGGTGTTCTTCTAAGACGCCTTTGAGTCCTCCCAGGAGGTAGGGGTAAGAGAGACAAACATATGAGGATCTAGGGCTCTCAGTTCCACCTCAGTGAGTGAATTCGACTTTAATCTGTTCTGAATATGAGAATTCTACCTAGTAAAAACATTTCAAATTCAAAGACTCCCTGTAGTCTTATTTGATGTGTCCTATCTCAGGAATATATTCTTCCTATAGAAATTTTACTGATTGTTAAAACAGCATTGGACTAGTATTTAAGAGAACTAAACGCTAATGTCCACTCTGATACAAGACAGTCGGGGAACTTTGAACAAGTCTCCTAAGCTCTCTACATCTTTTGTTTCTTCAACATAAAATTAGGAGTTTGGACAAAATTATTCTAAATTCCTTTCCATCTCTCAGTAACATAAATTACAGAAGTTTTTAGATTTTGCTGTTAATCACTTTGTTTCCATCTCTCAATAACATAAATTACAGAAGTTTGTATATTTTGTTGTTAATCACTTTGTTTCCATTTCTACACTTATGGGGAGAGATAAGATAATTCTATATTATACAAAGTTTGTTTTGCTTGATCAATAATAACAAAGATTTCTGATAATTAAAAGCAAAACATATATTTGTACTGAAAAAGAACTTGACAATATTTCTCCTGCATTAGAAAGATATATGGCTTACATTTTGAATATTGATTGCAGTTTTTATTCTCAATTATATGTCTTTGAGAAAGGAAATGAAATTAGACATAATAGATTGGGTGTTTTCATAAATTCTGTCAGTTCAAAAAAGCCTCTGCAGTCAATTTTAAGAGAAAATATTTTTGTATCTTAAACCACAAATAACAGCTTTTACCTTTGTGTTCTCAGAGATGAATTTATATAGCTGAGATGTCTCTTTGGTGTCTGTGTAAAACAAGTGACAAACTAGAAATAAACATAAAATAAATAAACTTCTTTTGTTCAAATGCCAGGGACTTCATGTGTATTTTTATTGCTTTGAGCTCTTTCACTCATTGACATGGGAGTTTGAATCAATGAATAATTCTTTATCCTCACACCTGTAGTCTGAACTTGCTGCCATAGTTAAAAATTTATAATTTTGCTGTACACTGTCAAAACTCAGCCCAAAAAATAAGAACACATTCACCTTCATTCACCATAGCATTCAAAATATTCATTCTCTTTAGGCAGTGGTTCAAAATTTGAGGTCAGCATGAGTGAAAAAACTTTTAATGTTCTTTTAATTCTCAGTTGTCACCTATCCTGGTTCTTCTGTCTTCAGTTCTCACAATGAAGGTCCCTGAACAGAACTCTAAGAATACTTAAAGGCCAAGTTTCTAAAGCTACACCAGGTAAGCAAGAGGTGCTACATTCAAATGAGCTCTCTGATGTATAGGTGACAGGCAAGAACTAAATTGGCAGTATTTGCTGAATGATCCATACCCATAGGGGGCAGGATTCCACCTGGTTGGGCTCTTATATTGGAGTAAACTCAGGGACCAGCCTTCATGAAATGAAACGGGCTGTAAGGGAACAGCCAAAGTGACGGCAGATTTTGTGTTCAATGACCGTATGGTTTTCATTATCTTGTTCTCAACGAAGAATTCATCCAAAGAACAACCAAATGAAAGCAATGTGTAAACCATGTCAACCCATCCTTGGATGAACATGTCACATTTGTTCTATTATCTAGTGGTAATTGTGTAAAGGTGGGGAAAGGGGAGAGGAAGAAGTAGGAAAAATAAAAGGTAGTGCAAAAAGAAGGTATGGTAGGAGCAAGGGGAAAGAAATGTATCAGCCATTCAGCTGTTTCATTATGTAGCTTCCCACACTCACCAAAGATGTAATTCATCCTGCAGGTGCAAACATTGTTGGCTTTCTCATGGACTCTTGACGGATGGACCGGATGTACGTTTCCTTACCCCAGATGCTCTTTAAGAACACCGGCAATGAGATAGGGGATTGTATGCACCTGAATCAGCACATTCACTGAGTCTTATTTGTCTCCTTTCTTGTTTAAAGAACCAGTAGTGCTGTGCACAGAGCAAAAAAAAACTAGGCAGAGGCTTTTTTCTTTTAATATAGAAAGATGGCCAATCTAAACACCTTTTCCAGTCACTTCTTTATAATTGCCCTGAGATAAATGACATTACTGCCCTGATTACTCATCACCAACAGTCACTTTAGTGGATAATTATCAGAATACATGGCAATATCGCATCCAGTAATAAAATTCATCCTTATGTTTTCTACACTGTTTTCAAAAATTTAAGATGGAATTTTTCCCTATAAATTGAGAAAAACATAAAGATTTTTAAGTCATTTGAATAGATAATATATTAGAAATGGAAACATTCATTCTATCTGAATCAGTGTCGCCACCCTCCTTCATTAGCTCCCACCAACTTCGAGGATTCCAAAATTCCAAACACAACTGACTCTTTTCAGGCTGAAGTTCCATTGACTCTTGGCAAAAAGCAACTTCCTGGTTCAAAGAAAAAAGGCTTATAAAAAAGCTCACAAGGCTTCTTAGACATCAAATGGGTCTTACGAAACCACATTTTGATGAGCTAAGTGTAAATGAATCAGAAACACATGGATTAAATTTCCCTTGAAATACACATGGGTTTGAAAATCAAGGAAAAAGTGTTTAGCCAAATGTGTTTTGGGTTTCCTTGAACTGAAAACATTTGAAAAAAGTTGAGGCATTTGCTAAACCTTAATACACTGTTGTGTTTGCTAAACCCTCCTCCAAATCAATTAAATTTCCATGAGGCTTCCTTCATTCCCTTGTGGTTTGCCTTGTCACCTCTGTCTTGACACTTTATAGACCAAACTAAATTCCCATTGAGAAAAAGGCTGTTGTTCTAGATCTACTTAAATATGAAGTAACTATTAAAACACCCAGCAAATCAAAGACATTAAGGGGTGGAAAAGCACCCGTTAGGTCATGTGTTCTATCCTGAGGGTTGGAGATCATGCACTCACGGCTCTCCAGTGCTTTACCCAGTGTAGTTTTAAATGTCTCAAGTGACAGGACTTCCACTACCTCCCTTGGGAGAATATTGTGCATACTAATAGATTTTGCCATTAGGAACTGTGCCTAAGTGTATAGCAGAGGCACAGTGGGATGTCTGGTGGGAAAAGTGGTATTATGGATAATTAACTCTTTCACTACTCCATATCAATCACCTGTAGCATGTTCAGCAACTTATTCTAGCATTTCAGGACTACAGTATGTACTATGATATATGTGTACCTTACTAGTTTTCATTCAAAAAACAATATTTGGTTAATGGGATAAAATTAGGCCCATGGTAATGTAAGATAAAGTTCCACAATTAATAGATCCATCACAATAAAACTATGGAATGTCATAAATATATTCTTTTGACTGCTAATGTTATTTTAACATCCCTGGAAAATATGTAACTTGAACTCTTTAGGAATTTTTTTCTTTTTGATCAGAAAATGATGTCCAAATGGCACCAGCCAGAACCTAAACACATATATTATCTGTATATTTTATTATGTATATTCTCCCCGAACTGACTTCCTCCTGCTAATATCTTTTCTTTAAACCTCTTCACAGAAAATTGAACTTATTTTTCATTTCTGCTGCTCCTGAGAAAGGCAATGCGCTTGTGAAGACATATCTATTTGTCTTTCTAGATAGAAAGGAAAGCCTAGCTTTCAATATAGCTAACATGTTTTCAGAGATCTTATGGCAGAGTTTACATTAATTTGCTCTAGTTCTCATTCCACTTACAAATGAGTTATAAGTCACATAACGACTTACATGGCCTGTCATACTGCTACTATGCTGACCTTTTCAAAATTCTGCATTGTGAACAGCTGACAGCCATACCTCTTCCATGTCAGTTACTGCAACCTATAAAACTTAACCAATGAAATGGCGAGAAGAGTCAGGTAAGGGGAATGGGAAACTGCATGATATTCTCGACTTCCTTTTTTAATCTCTCAGATAAGGGGTGGCTTTTCATGTTTCACACAGTCTTTTTTTTTCCTTTTAAAATGAGCATTTTCCTCTCCCTTTACCCTGTCCCTCATATTATCTTGCCCCTTTGTATGCATTTCTGTGTCAGTCATACTAAGTGAGTCTCTGTTAAGATATGGAGTTGAGACTTTTATGTCTATGTGGTTCTCTCTCTCTTTTTTTTTTTTTTTTTTTTTTTTACTATCTGAGGATGTGGGCAGTAGGGAGTAGGGATTGAGTTGAATAAATATTTTTCAAAACTCCATATCCATTTGATTATTATCATACTTTATCACTTTAAACTGTCTTTCTTCAAGATATTTTAAATAATATTTAAAGCTGAGGGCTTACTTTTTGATTACTGCATTTGGCACCTAGTAATACTTACCATTAGCAAATGAGCTGGGTCATTTCCCCCCCCCTCACTTACACCAAAATGTGAAGTGTCTCCACCCAGACTGTTTATAATACTGCTGCAGCTTTGGTCACCATGGTCTTTTCCTACAACAAGTCTAGCTTTCCTTTTTAAATTTTTTTCTTTAATCTTTCCTTATAAGCCAATCCTGCAGCTCATTAATAAGTATGTTACGTTTCTCTGAACTTCTTCTAATGGTTTTCCTTTCTCTCTTGCTTAAGGGAATTGCCATTAATATTTAACAATTTTGAATTTCTGTTTTTAAAAGGGGATGTTAGAGTTTTTAGTATTTAGGCTGATTTAAATTCAAAACAAGTTTTTCATGGGAAAGATTGAAAAACACATATACAATCACCATATGATAGCAATCAAGACCAAAAAGGGGGAGAACTGCTGTTTTCTTTTTTCTTTAAAAAGTATTTGATATTGAAATGATTACAAACAAAAAGTAAGAACAATATTCTGAGTCATGTTACTAAGCTCCGTATTCTAATCTGAATTTAAATTCCTGAGTAAAGGGGTAATTATGTTACTATCTAGAAATGCTTTAAATTATGTCTCATGTTCAAAAAGACTGAGAAATAAAAGGCTCAGTTCTTCATGTAGAGTTAACATTCTAGATTATGGTAAGCATATGATGCATGCTGCCATATTATGGCCACTAGTTTGTTTTTTTTCATTATAGGCAAAAGTAAAACCAGATTCACTAATGCATCCAATGCAACACCTTCAGCTTACTTAAAGGTAGTGAAGTCTAAAAATCTATCAGAAGGAGCTGATGGTGAGGCTGTGCTCAACTAAATTCAAATATACATATTTACTTTCTACTTGTTATATAATGGCTACCTTTACATAAAAGTCACTATGCAGTTCATCTTAATAAGAACGTCAGTTTAGTCATTGTCGGAGAGGGAATTCAAATTCAAGATTTGTTTCTTTAAAAGTGTTTTTACCATATCTTACAAACACATGTTATTTCAGAAAGAGATATTAATAAATCTTTGAAAGCCAATATTTTCTGTGCTATGATCATTCCATAGACATTGGGAAAGAGAGAAAATATTTATAAAGCATTTAGTGATGAGTAATTCACAAGGAAATAACTATAAATACAAGTCAAACAAATTGGCAATTGTTTGCATTTCAAATTAGACATCACGTGGAATGAAGTATTGCTGTGTTTTGCTTCATGAGCGTCTTAGGGAAAGCTATTCCTACCTACATTTGTGAGGCTCATTTGGAGGTCTAGCTGATAGAACATTAGTCGGGGAGTCTGGATTTCGTAAGTCTCTCCTGGCTCTATCAGACCTCGCTGTGTGGCCTGGTAGAATTTACTCTGAATTTTTGGTATTTGTTTCCTCATCGGTGCAGCTGGGAATAAAAATAATTTTTTTACATGGTAAAGGTATCAATGATCAAGCATGCTAACAATTTATTGGAACCAGACCATGTTTTTCACAATAAACATGTTTTCCCTGAAGTAACTGATATTCCTAATAGACTCAATTCCATCTAGACTTTTTAGATAATCATGCATGTCTACTTGAGAGATGAGGAAATTCACTTAAAGAGATGACAGGACTGACTCAGGGCCATATGGGTATCAGAAAAACTACCTAATGCCTTGTTTATAGAAATATTCAACAAATACTACTTCATATGATCCTATGATGTTCAAGCAGATTAGCCACCAACAGGCTTTCATTGTTTATTAATTCCTTAAATGCTGTCAGTATATGTGCTTGTCCTTATCCTATAGGTAGCATCAAAAAGCAGAAAAGGTAGAGATATTAAGTCTCCTCTCAGTAGGCATGCTTAAAAAGCACAAAATAAGCAGACTTAATTGTATCCTCTGCTAATGGAATGATGAACAGTGAGTGGCTGCAGAGGGAGCTAGGTTAGCATATGTGAACAAAATCATGCCAGCCCTAAATTAATTTGAAATTTGGTGTTTTCTCATGCACAAGCAATCCAGTATTAAAATGTAAGTTGTATAAAAATACATACATGACTAATGGAATTTGTGATCATGCTTTACTTTGATCCATGCATACTTCAGTTGATCCATGCACAGACATTAACAGGATTGACTCTTTTGTAGGGGGGGGATCATATACCCAGATTTGCTTGGAGGGTCCAAAGACACACTTGTTGTCCCTGCTTCCTGTTAGCATTGTCCTAGATTTTTTAATTTGCAAGCAATGCAATATTATTCATAGTTGCATTCAAACACATGGAGATGGTTTGTTAGAACTCCACCTTTCAACCACTGAATACATATAACAATTATAATATATAATAATTATTATATATCATATATGTATATATTTCCTTAAATGTCTGTGGCTTTTTTTGCCTTTTGCAAAAATAAAATAAAATAAATAAAAATTTATTTTAAAAAATATTCTTAATGAAAAGTTAATTATTGACTTTTCATATGCCAAGAATGAGGGTGAAATTTTAACTTGCACAAAACGCTTGTTGATAGTTATTATTCATTACAGGGATTGGAATTATATCAATAAACACATGAAAAAATAAGATGCAACTCTTTTGGAAAAGCATCAGCATCTACTTCAAAAGTTAGTAGTTTATAGATGTCTTGCCAAAGATATTTTAACAAATGTATTTAAAGAAGGTAGGTTCTTATATTAGTCTTAAAACTAGGCTTTTCATTTAGATCAAATAAATGTTCTTCATTAATTTTGCTCATGCTTAAGTCCAAAGTTCCTTGTGCACATAAAAAAAGTAAAGTGAGGGACTTCCCTGGTGGTCCAGTGCATAGGACTCCATGCTCCCAATGCAGGGGGCCTGGGTTCAATCCCTGGTCAGGGAACTAGATCCCACATGCATGCCACAGCTAAGAGTTTGCATGCACAACTAGGAAGTCTGCATGGTGCAATTAAAGATTCCGCATGCCGCAACTAAGACCTGGCACAGCCAAAATTAATCAATCAATCAATAAATATTTTTTAAAAAGTAAAGTGATAGCTGTTTATGTACTGGCTCTATTAGCAGAACTTTGCAAAAGGTTAAATTGTGTTAATTTTATATCCTTGTTATCAGATGTTTCAAATCAACATAATAATTCCAACAGCGGTTCAGTATTTTGATCCCATTTATAAAATCAAAGTAAAGATTAGGGTGATTCATTTTGCTGAAATGAAACATTTGACAAATTGTAAATTTAGTTTAAAAAGTTTTAAAATAAATAAATAAAATTATTTGGTTTTGTAATGATAACATAAGTATAAATATTGGTGAAGAAAAGTCATGTTAAAAATATTCTTGCCAAATTTGGAAGCTTATGGAACAGACATATTCTTAGAATTGGCTGTGGTGAACACATACTTTATCCTTTTGTTTACAAACAAACTGTGAAAAACTCCAATTAAAATAGAAGTACGTATGGCCAGGATTTACAGGTGTTTTGTTTCGTTTTTAATTTCTGCAAAGTAGGACTGGCTAAAATATAGAATTTTTGTGATGAAGTTAATGATGAATAATTTTAACAGTAATATGGTAGTGCATGCTTTCTCTTTTCATTGTCAATAAACAGATTTTAGAAATGTTTTATCCTTTGAAGAACTGCTTTATAAGTAAACCTAAGTATTCTAAAAAAGGTATTAAAACTCTTTTATATTTTTGTATCTCTGTGTTAAAAATCAGAACAGATATAGAAAAAACAATTCTAAAATTTGTATGGAACCACAAAAGACCCCTAATAGCTAAAGCAATCTAAGAAAGAAGCGCAAAGGTGAAGGTGTCACAATTTCTAATTTAAAACTATATTATAAAGCTTCAGTAGTCAAAACACTCTGGTACTGGCATAAAAACATACATATAGATCAATGTAACAGAATAGAGAAACCCAAAATAAACCCACAATATACTGTCAATTAATTTAAGATAAAGGAGCCAAGAATATAAAATGTGAAAAAAAATATACAGTGTGTAAAGTATAGTCTCTTCAATAAATGATGTTGGGAAAACTGGATAGCCACATGCAAGAAGAATGAAACTGGATCCCATTTTACGCCATAAGCAAAAATCAACTCAAAATGAATGAAAAATTTGAACAGAAGACCTGAAACAGTAAAACTACTAGAAGAAAATGTCAAGTAAGCTGCATGACATTGGTCTTGGCAATGAGTTTTTGGATTTGTTACCAAAGTAAAGGCAATAAAAGCAAAAATAAACAAGTGGGACCATATCAAACTAAATAGTTCTGCACAGCAAAGGTAACCATTAACAAAATGTAAAGGCTATTTACCCCATGGCATAAAACATTTATAAATCATATTTATGATAAGAGGTTAATACACAAAATATATAAAGAACTCATACACTCAATAGCAATAAAACACTCCCATTAAAAATGAGCAGAAGATCTAAATAAATATTTTTCCAAAGAAAACATAAAATGCTCAACAAGTACATGAAAAGGTGATCATCACTAATGATCTCGGGAATGTAGATCAAAACCACAAGGAGATATTACCTCACACCTGTTAAAATGGCTATCATCAAAGACAAGAGATAAGTTTTGGGAAAGTGGAGGAAAGAGAACATTTGTGCCCTGTTGGTGGAAATGTAAATTGGTGCAGCCACCTTGAAAAACAATAGGGAACTTTCCACAAACAGAAAGAAATTAAAATTTATCCTTGTAATGACAATGGAAAAATTGAGAAACTTAAATGGTGAATACTCAAACAGCATACGCTATTTAATTTTTAAATCTGAAGATTGTGCTGCAAAATATCTTAACTTGTGGGAAAAAATATTTGGAGTTTCTAGTTTTAACTGAAAAAATGTATGCTGTATACTAAAATGGAAAAGAAAATGAGAAAGCCTACAGTTTTACAGGATTTAAATATGGCAAAACACTCAAAATAGTCAGGAATAGCTAATTTATTTGAAACGTATAGTCTTATAAAAATAGTTGTTAGATATAGGTGAAAGGCAATGTGAATGAAACAAAAACACAGTACCTGTAAAAATAATTAGACAGACTATGTACATATTTTTATATTAAAAAAATTAGAATTGAATATATTTTCTTTTTAGAAATTTAGAATTTACCATGAGTTATCAGATACTTTAGTATATGTTAACACATCATTTTCTCATTTAAATTTATTATGGTCCATGGAGAAGAGTAAATTGAAGGCATTAACAATTTCAAATTGATTAACCTGAAAAAAAAGAAACTTGGAAGAATATTACAGGTAATTTTATGAAGAAGTTGAAAATAGAAAGCCTTTGTGATGATATTCACAGAGCTCTGAAATTTATTTAAAAACACTGAATTATACACTTAAAATAAATGGATTTTTATGGCATGTAAATACCTCAATAAAGCTGTTAAAAATATTTCTAAAAATCCACATTGAAAAACAAAGTATGTTCTAGGGAACAAAACCAGTAACACAATAATGAAAACAAACTAAGAAAACTGATTGTGTTCATGAAAATGTACCAAAAATATTTTTTCTACTTATGTTCCTTCATAATATCCAATAAATAAGTACTTTTGTTTTAATTTATAAAAATAAATTATTTCATCTTTAAGAAAAAGGTTTATTTTTGAAAATTATTTTTGGTTTACAATAAAACTGTGGTTCTTTTGACCAATAAATAAACATTTCAAAATAATCTATAAACTTTAATGCTTTTAGCACCCCCTTTCACTCTTAAAAATGTCCTTTTGGGGATAATACAGTACACACTCACACTCCTTCTGTGACGCCACATGCTGAGTGCTACGATTTTCACAAATTGTAATTCTTTTAACCCTCATCACAACTTTATGAAGCAGGTTCTGAGGGGACAATTGGGCCTAGAGAAGTGAAGTCACTGTCCCAGGTTGCACAGGTAACAACTAGTGGCACCAGGACCCATGCCCAGGCAGTTTGGCTCTAAAGCTGTGACTTGTGTTGGTAACCACTGAACAAACATTCTTTTGAGTTCTTTGCTCTGGAGGCTATGCCTGTGACCTATATTTCTGTACTCAGATCACCAGGCCCTGCCTTTCTCTTCTGGTGGATAGTTTTGCTCTCAGGGATTTGTTTTCAAATTATTTCTGCATTGCTGTTTTGGTTTATTGTGCCCCAGAAAGCCTCATAATTACAGCCACATTACTCTTCTGTCCCTGCTCCCTGCCTCCATATAAACATTTGGAGAAAATTAAGAGCTAGTGAAATGAAGTAAGTGCTTGTAGGAATAGCAACCTGCACTATTTCAGTTGCTACTGAGATCTGTGTAATATACATGTAATAACATAGTATATGCAGTTCTGACTTTGACATCTCTACTTTTAAATTACATCTCTTATCATAACTTCATTACTCCAAATCTGTCATAATGATGTGAAATATCATAAAGGTAAGATGATATCTAAACAGGAAGCATTTTTTAAAAACATGTTTATTGGACTATAATTGCTTTACAATGTTGTGTTAGTTTCTGCTGTATAACAAAGTGAATCAACTATATGTGTACATATATCCCCATATCCCTTCCCTCTTGTGTCTCCTTCCCACCCTCCCTATCCCACCCCTCTAGGTGGTCACAAAGCACTAAGCTGATCTCCTTTAAACAGGAAGCACTTTTAAACGTGCATGCAGTTCTTCTTCTTGATCAGGAGAACATTACTTTGCCTTCCTATACTAAGTAGACAGGAAAACAGAGTAGGATATTTCCCCTAGTTCAGGCGAAGGAATAGAGGGTAGGCAGCACTAGGAATTTCAGCATCCATCTTTACCCCTTCTAAGTTCATCAGCATAAATCTCCCCTCTGCCCTCCCTACCCAATATAGTTCCAAAGGTAATCTTGGTCAGGTGTATGCACCATCCTTTCTCAAAAAGGCAAATGGCTGTATTTTGTACTGTATTGGTTTTCTCCTGAGAGAAATGTCCAGTCATCTTCCTCCTATAACTCTTCCTCATATTCAAATTCTACTCCTCTCCAAAGATCTGGTTACAGGCCTACCTCCTCAATGGAACTATTTCAATACTCATAATTTAATTCTGTTGAATACTAATAATACTTATTGATTATATTACACAATATAGCATTGAATTTATATGCATGTACTCTACATACATAGATACATACATCTATATATGCTGTTTTTAATTCCATGTTTTTATTCTTTTCTCCCCAGTAAATTGTAAATTTTCTGGAACGGCATTGTGTCTTAGATTTGTCTACCTTTCTAACTATGCTCATTATTTGGTCGATAGACAATTGTATTCACTAGATTAAAGGGTTTGTTTCTTTTGATTGGTTTTTAAGGCATTCAATTATAACAAAAATGGCTCAGCATTATGATATCCTTTATCCCTAGCTACTTGCCATGTAGAACGTAGAATAGGTTCTTCTTATATTCCAAATCACATTATAAGTTCATGAGTCTTAAATTCCACCTGGCCTAACATCTATCCTTCTCTCCTGCAATGACACTGGAACTTAGCTGTTAACACTTCTGTTCCTTGAAGACATAGTAGTCATTGTCCAATGCATTGATTTGATAGGCAACAACCCGGATCAGATTTCTCCATGGAACGTCAAAACATCAGACATGCTGCAACATCTATTCCATATCTAACCTGATTAATACAGTCATTCAGTGCTTCTTAAATTTCCTTTAAGTTGGCATCATATTTGTTGCCATTTTGAATGGTTGAGTGAATGCATACCACCATCAGCAGAGAGGAAAGCACATGAAACAACAACACACTGACAAGTGCATGAGAAGTACTAAGAAGCAGAACTGTAGACTTCATTTTCTTCTTTTTTCTTTCTCCTCTCTTCTTCCTTCCTCAAAATCAAGTTTAGGAAAAACTCTTATCAATATATAATACCGTCTTTCTTCTTTCTGTCTATTGACAAATGACTTGAAAAAAGATAGTATATAAATTCTGTTCTAAGAGTGGGACTCAGGACATAAAAACAGTAGCCATGTATTTGTGTACTGCTTTGAATGAAATCAGGATACAACGGATTAAACTGTCTTAAGAATCATTGCCACTCAGCAGTTTTATTTTATTAAATAATAAAATATAATCGTCAAATACCTGCATAAGACATGCCTAGAAAGGGAAATAAAATTCTCACTTTTTTCACTCAAGACCTAATTCCCAGTGGTGAAACTTGCATATTATGAAGATGTGGCCTTTTGAAGGTCTCTATGAACAATTTTTAAAGACTTATCTTTTTAGGTCTATTAACCATTTTTAACATAAAAAATTAGGTTTAAAGACCTACATTTTATTAAAAATCAAAAAGATAAAATTTTTATCTTATTTCATGTTATTTTATTCTAACAATGTTTTTAAATTTCCCTAACTTTTATAGCTTGTTATATAAATATATATACATATGTATCATATTGAATAATTTATATATATACATATTTTACCACACTTATTTTACGTAAGTGAAAACATGACCTAATAAAATGATACTTTATGTTACTTAAGTGATGCAAATATTTGAATTATCTTATTTGAATTAGGTTTCTGCTCTTTTGCTTTCACCAGTAAGTGTTTTGTTTTATGTTACACTCATTGCACCATAGGAATTTCTTTAAGAAATGAAAGACCAGGAGAGAAGGATTTCCTTCTTGAAGCAAGTTTATATGGTGATTCTATTACTGCTGTTTGCAGTAATAAGTCAAATATGATATTTTACTGGGAAGACCGATTCTATTTTGAATATAAAAACTGTGGTATGGGGGTTTGGTTCCTTTGCATTTTATTAATTGGGCATTATTATTAAGGCAAGTAATAGCTTTATTTGAATCTTCATTCTTTGAGGAAAAACATACATCAATGATGTCTTTATGGATGGCTTTATGATAATCTTTGCAGTGATTCTTGTATAGCCATTCTTTGCATTTTATTTCTAATACAAACACCACTTGGGCTCTTTCAGGAATGACTACTGGGGAAATGAGAATAATGTCACAGCCTTCTCTGGACAGTGTATACACTCTCCGTAAGAGGTGTAGTTCAACTTGGTCCACAAGAGATAAGTAACGTGCAGCTATATGCAAAGGTGGTGGAAGAACTTACTTAGAGTTATACTGTGTGACACAGAAGATTTACGTATTTGGATAATAATTAGAGTCATGAGTAGAAAGGTGGCTTGGGATCAGTTTACAGAAGAAATCCACCACCAAAATGATTAATTAAATTAATCAGCAACTTTTTAGTGGAAAAGTAAAAGTAGTAACTATAATGCTAAGCAGATTCATTGCACAAGTATAGAATGGAAATGGAGACCAGAACAAAAGGGGTGTGAGAGTCTACATAATACTGTACTCCTGAGGGATCCTGTAGTACCATCACAAGTGAGAGACATGTTAGTTGGTTTCTATTAGGATAGATCCAGGAACACTGCTCACCAGTATAAGACTTGTTGCCAAGAGTGAAAGTTAGCAAAAGGCAGAAAGAGAACCTGAGGTTTACATAAAATGAAGAAAAGGAGACAGGAGTCAATATTCATAGTGATGAAAGTACTACAGTGTTCATTGCTCTGGTTTGACCCCTCATGTTCAAAGCTTCTTTCACTGATATATCGTGAAAGGTAACTGGACAGCTTTGCAGAGGCAAGGTCACCTAGCCCAAGGGTCTCTCAATACCAATCTTTGGACCCTGTTAGCCTAACTTCAAAATAGTTTTTCTGGGGGGCAGGATGGGAAAGACTAATTAACAATCCAGATTTCTGGTACCTGATCCCATAGATTCTGGTTCTGTAGGAATATCTGGGATTGGGCATAGGAATCTGTTATACTTCTGCTGTGTTTGTTTCTCTTGTTGTTGTTCTAAGGTATGCCTTAACTGAGAGAGGTTACCAGGTAATGCCTTCCTAATATCAATAGTTGTTCTTAAACTTTAGAGGGTATTATAATTACCTGTAGTAACTTGGTAACTCATAGGTTACCTGAGCATTTACATTTTTAACAAGGTCCCAGGTAATACTGGTATTTCTGATTCAAGGACCAAAAAATTGAAAAACACTTGGTAGAGTGTTTACGTATTCAAGTGTCTGCAAAGTCTAAATAAAAAATACGTTTGCAAGAATCAGAATAAGTAATAAGAAATGAAGAGTCTATATGAATTAGAGAGAGCATGCTCAACATAAATATATTTATAATACAGTTTATTTTAAAATACTTTATTGGCCGGTTGAAAATTCTCTGAAGGAAAATCTGCCCTATACTCTTAAATGTGTGATTTCTAGCTCTGTGAACTCAGATTAAGCATGTATTTCTAAGAATGGTGGAAATATTATTCACTCATTCATTTACCTATTCATTCATTCCCTCATTTGGTCATTTATTCAACAAATATTTATTGAGAAACTGCTTTTGGCCAGGTAGTATTTTTGGCAGATGGGATATATCAGTAAACAAAATAGGGAAAAAAAAAAACTGGCCCTCATGAAGAATTTTGAATAGAACCAATGCACTTCAACATATTTAGTTTAAAATTAAAATACAAATAATCTTAAGGTCTGCTTTAATTATTAGTTAAAACTCTCAAGAATGCAATCACTGAATAGCAATCCAAACATAAATGCTTGTTTCATAATTTTTTTAAACAGCTTTATTGGAGTATAATTGCTTTACGATGGTGTTAGTTTCTGCTTTATAACAAAGTGAATCATCTATACATATACATATATCCCCATATCTACTCTCTCTTGCATCTCCCTCCCACCCTCCCTATCCCGCCCCTCTAGGTGGTCACAAGGCACCGAGGTGATCTCCCTGTGCTATGTGGCTGCTTCCCACTACCTATCTATTTTACATTTGGAAGTATATATAAGTCCATACCACTCTCTCATTTCATCCCAGCTTACGCTTCCCCCTCCCCTTGTCATGAAGTCCATTCTCTACGTCTGCGACTTTATTCCTGTACTGCCCCTAGGTTCTTCAGAAACTTTTTTTTTTTTTTAGATTCCATTCATACGTGTTAGCATACGGTATTTGTTTTTCTCTTTCTGAATTACTTCACTCTGCATGACAGATTTTAGGTCCTTCAGAAACTTTTTTTTTTTTTTTTTTTTAGATTCCATTCATACGTGTTAGCATACGGTATTTGTTTTTCTCTTTCTGAATTACTTCACTCTGCATGACAGACTTTAGGTCCATCCACCTCATTACAAATAACTCAATTTCATTTCTTTTTATGGCTGAGTAATATTCCATTCTATATATGCACCACATCTTCTTTATCCATTCTCTGTTGATGGACACTTAGGTTGCTTCCATGTCCTGGCTATTGTAAATAGAGCTGCAATAAACATTGTGGTACAGGACTCTTTTTGAATTATAGTTTTCTCAGGGTATATGCTCAATAGTGGGATTGCTGCGTCGTATGATAGTTCTATTTTTAGTTTTGTTTGTTTGTTTGTTTTTGTTTTTTGCGGTATGCAGACCTCTCACTGTTGTGGCCTCTCCTGTTGTGGAGCACAGGCTCTGGACGCGCAGGCTCAGCAGCCATGGCTCACGGGCCTAGCCACTCCGCGGCATGTGAGATCTTCCCAGACTGGGGCACGAACCCGTGTCCGTGCATCGGCAGGCAGACTCTCAACCACTGCGCCACCAGGGAAGCCCTATTTTTAGTTTTTTAATAAACCTCCATACTGTTCTCCATAGTCGCTGTATCAATTTACATTCTCACCAACAGTGCAAGAGGGTTCCCTTTTCTCCACATCCTCACCAATTTATTGTTTGTACATTTTTTGATGATGGCCATTCTGACTGGAGTGAGGCGATACCTCATTGTAGTTTTGATTTGCTTTTCTCTAATGATTAGTAATGTTGAGCATTCTTTCATGTTTGTTGGCAATCTGTATATCTTCTTTGGAGAAATGTCTATTTAGGTCTTCTGCCCATTTTTGGATTAGGTTGTTTGTTTTTTTGATATTGAGGTACATGAGCTGCTTGTAAATTTTGGAGATTAAACCTTTGTCATTTGCTTCATTTGCAAATATTTTCTCCCATTCTGAGGGATGTCTTTTTGTCTTGTTTATGGTTTCCTTTGCTGAGCAAAAGCTTTTAAGTTTCATTAAGTCCCATGAGTTTATTTTTGTTTTTATTTCCATTACTCTAGGAGGTGGGTCAAAAAGGATTTTTCTGTGATTTATGTCATAGAGTGTTCTGCTTATGCTTTCCTCAAGAATTTTATTGTGTCTGGCCTAACATTTAGGTTTTTAATCCATTTTGAGTTTATTTTTGTGTATGGTGATAGGGAGTGTTCTAATTGCATTTCTTTACAAGTAGCTGTCCAGTTTTCCCTGCACTACTTATTGAAGAGGCTGTCTTTTCTCCATTGCATATTGTTGCCTCCTTTATCAAAAAAAAAGGTGACCATATGTGTGTGGGGTTATCTCTGAGCTTTCTCTCCTGTTCCATTGATCTATATTTCTGTTTCTGTGCCAGTACTATACTGTCTTCAGTAATGTAGCTTTGTAGTATAGTCTGAGAAAGGGAGCCTGATTACTCCAGATTCATTTTTCTTTCTCAAGATTGCTTTGGCTATTAGGGGTCTTTTGTGTTTCCATACAAATTGTGAAAATTTTTGTTCTAGTTCTGTGAAAAATGCCATTGGTAGTTTGATAGGGATTGCATTAAATATGTAGATTGCTTTGGGTAGTATAGTCATTTTCACAATGTTGATTCTTCCAAACCAAAAACATGGTATATCTCTCCATCTGTTTGTATCATCTTTAATTTTTTTATCACTGTTTTACAGTTTTCTGCATACAGGTCTTTTGTCTCCTTAGTAGGTTTATACCTAGGTATTTAATTCTTTTTGTTTCAGTGGTAAATGGGAGTGTTTCCTTAATTTCTCTTTCAGATTTTTCATTATTAGTGTATAGGAATGCAAGAGATTTCTGTGCATTAATTTTGTATCCTGCTACTTTACCAAATTCATTGATTAGCTCTAGCAGTTTTCTGGTAGCATCTTTAGGATTCTCTATGTATAGTATCATGTCATCTGCAAATAGTGACAGCTGGACTGCTTTTCCAATTTGTATTAGTTTTATTTCTTTTTCTTCTCCAATTGCTGTGGCTAAAACTTCCAAGACTATGTTGAATAATAGTGGTGAGAGTGGGCAAACTTGTCTTGTTCCTGAACTTAGAGGAAATGGTTTCAGTTTCTCACCATTGAGAACAATGTTGGCTGTGGGTTAGTCATATATGGCCTTTTTCATGTTGAGATAAGCTCCCTTTAGGCCTACTTTCTGGAGGGTTTTTATCATAAATGGGTGTTGAATTTTGTCAAAAGCTTTTTCTCCATCTACTGAGATGATCATATGGATTTTCTCCTTCAATTTGTTAATATGGTGTATCACATTGATTGATTTGCATATATTGAAGAATCCTTGCATTCCTGGGATAAACCCCACTTGATCATGGTGTATGGTCATTTTAAAATGCTGTTGGATTCTCTGTGCTAGTATTTTGCTAAGGATTTTTGCATTTGTTCATAAGTAATATTGGCCTGTAGTTTTCTTTCTTTGTGACATCTTTGTCTGCTTTTGGTATCAGGTTGATGGTGGCCTCGTAGAATGAGTTTGGGAGTGTTCCTGCCTCTACTATATTTTGGCAGAGGTTGAGAAGCATAGGTGTTAGCTCTTCTCGGAATGTTTGATAGAACTCGCCTGTTAGGCTGGGGCTTTTGTTTGTTGGAAGATTTTTAATCACAGTCTCAATTTCAGTGCTTGTGATTGGTCTGTTTATATTTTCTATTTCTTCCTGATTCAGTCTTGGAAGGTTGTGCTTTTTGAAGAATTTGTCCATTTCTTCCAGATTGTCCATTGTATCGGCATATGGTTGCTTGTAGTAATCTCATGATCCTTTGTATTTCTGCAGTGTCAGTTGTTACTTCTCCCTCTACATTTCTAATTCTATTGATTTGAGTCTTCTCCCTTTTTTTCTTGATGAGTCTGGCTAATGGTTTATCAATTTTGTTTATCTTCTCAAAGAACCAGCCTTTAGTTTTATTGATTTTTGCTATTGTGTCCTTCATTTCTTTTTCATTTATTTTGGATAAGATCTCTATGATTTCTTTCCTTCTGCTAACTTTGGGAGGGTTTTGTACTTCTTTCTCTAATTGCTTTAGGTGTAAGGTTAGGTTGTTTATTTGAGATGTTTCTTGTTTCTTGAGGTAGGAATTTATTGCTATAAACTTCCCTCTTAGAACTGGTTTTGCTGCATACCATAGGTTTTGGGTCATCGTGTTTTCATTGTCATTTGTTTCTAGGTAGTTCTTGATGTCCTCTTTGATTTCTTCAGTGACCTCTTGGTTATTTAGTAGAGTATTGTTTAGCCTCCATGTGTTTGAGTTTTTTACAGATATTTTCCTGTAAGTGATATGTAACCTCATAGCAGTGTGGTCAGAAAAGATACTTGATACGATTTCAATTTTCGTAAATTTACCAATGCTTGATTTGTGACCCAAGATATGGTCCATTCTGGAGAATGTCCATGAGCACTTGAGAAGAAAGTATATTCTGTTGTTTTTGGATGGAATGTCCTATAAATATCAATTAAGTCCATCTTGTTTAATGTGTCATTTAATGCTTCTGTTTCCTTATTTACTTTCATCTGGATGATCTGTCCCTTGGTGAAAGTGGGGTGTGAAAGTTCCCTACTATTATTGTGTTACCTTCAATTTCCCCTGTTATGGCTGTTAATATTTGCCTTATGTATTGATGGGCTCCTATGTTGGGTGCATACATATTTACAATTGTTATATCTTCTTCTTGGATTGATACTTTGATCATTATGTAGTGTCCTTCTTTGTCTTTTGTAATCATCTTTGCTTTAAAGTCTATTTTGTCTGATATGAGAATTGGCTACTCCAGCTTTCTTTTGATTTCCATTTACATGGAAAACCTTTTTCCATTCCCACACTTTCAGTCTGTTTGTGTCCCTAGGTCTAAAGTGGGTCTCTGGTAGACAGCATATGTACAGGTGTTGTTTTTGTATCCATTCAGCCAGTCTATGACTTTTGGTTGGAGCATTTAATGCATTTACATTTAAGGTAATTATCAATATGTATGTTCCTATTACCATTTTCTTAATAGTTTTGGGTTTGTTATTGTAGGTCTATTGCTTCTCTTGTGTTTCCTGCCTAGAGTAGTTTCTTTAGCATTAGTTGTCAAGCTGGTTTGGTGGTGCTGAATTCTCCTAGCTTTTGCTTGTCTGTAAAGGTTTTAATTTCTCCATCGAATCTGAATGAGATCCTTGCTGGTTAGAGTAATCTTGGTTGTAGGTTTTTCCCTTTCATCACTTTAAATATGTCCTGCCACTCCCTTCTGGTTTGCAGAGTTTCTGCTGAAAGATCAGCTGTTAACCTTATGGGGTTTCCTTGCATGTTATTTATTGTTTTTCCTTTGCTGCTTTGAATATTTTTTCTTTGTATTTAATTTTTGATGGTTTGATTAATATGTGTCTTGGCATGTTCCTCCTGGGATTTACCCTGTATGGGACTCTCTGTGCTTCCTGGACAGGATTAACTATTTCCTTTCCCATATTAGGGAAATTTTCAACTATAATCTCTTCAAATATTTTTTCAGTCCCTTTCTTTTTCTCCTTTTCTTCTTGGACCCCTATAATTAAAATGTTGGTGCATTTAATGTTGTCCCAGAGGTCTCTAAGCTTGTCCTCAATTCTTTTCATTCTTTTTTCTTTATTCTGCTCTGTGGTAGTTATTTTCACTATTTTATCTTCCAGGTGACTTATCCATTCTTCTGCCTCAGTTATTCTGCTATTGATTCTTTCTAGAGAATTTTTACCTTCATTGATAGTGCTGTTCATTATTGATTGTTTGCTCTTTAGTTCTTCTAGGTCCTTGTTAATCATTTCTTGTATATTCTGCATTCTATTTTCAAGATTTTGGATCATCTTTACTATCATTACTCTGAATTCTTTTTCAGGTAGACTGCCTATTTCTTCCTCATTTGTTTGGTCTGGTGGGTTTTTACCTTGATCCTTCATCTGCTGTGTGTTTCTCTGTCTTCTCATTTTTCTCATTTTCTCCTTTTCACAGGCTGCACGTTCATAGTTCCCGTTGTTTTTGGTGTCTGCCCCCAGTGGCTAAGTTTGGTTCTGTGGGTTGTGTAGGCTTCCTGGTGGAGGGGACTAGTGCCTGTGTTCTAGTGGATGAGGCTGGATCTTGTCATTCTGGTCGGCAGGACCACGTCTAATGGTGTGTTTTGGAGTGTCTGTGGCCTTATTAGGTTTTAGGCTGCCTCTCTGCTAATGGCTGGGGTTGTGTTCCTGTCTTGCTAGTTGTTTGGCATAGGGTGTCCAGTACTGGAGCTTGCTGGTCCTTGAGTGGAGCTGATAGCTGTGGCTCACGCCTGTCTCTGGAGCTTGCTTAGGTGGTGCTCTGAATTCCCTCTCCTCACGCACCCCGAAACAACTGTCTCTTGCTTCTTAGGCAGGTCCAGATATTTTTCTGGACTCTGTCTCAGCTAGCTGTGGCACACTAGCCCCATTCAGGCTGGGTTCATGCAGCCAACCCCAGCCCTCTCCCTGGGATTTGACCTCCGAAGCCTGAGCCTCCGCTCCCAGCCTCCACCCTCCCTAGCAGGTGAGCAGACAAGCCTCTCGGGCTGGTGAGTGCTGGTCGGCACTGATCCTCTGTGCAGGTGTATCTCTGCTTTGCCCTCTGCACCCATTTTAATGCTGTCCTCCATGGTTCCGAAGCTTCACCCCCACCATCCCGTCTCTGCCAGTGAAGGGGCTTCCTAGTGTGTGGAAACATTTCCTCCTTCACAGCTCCCTCCCAGTGGTGCAGGTCCTGTCCCTATTCTTTTGTCTCTGTTTTTGCTTTTTTCTTTTGACCTACCCAGGTACGAGGGGAGTTTCTTTCATTTGGGGAAGGCTGAGGTCTTCTGCCAGCGTTCAGTAGCTGTTCTGTAGGAGTTGTTCTACATGTAGATGTATTTCTTATGTATTTGTGGGGAGGAAGGTGATCTCCACTTCTTACTCTTGCACCATCTTGTAGGTCTCTCTTTGTTTCATAATTTTTAAACCGAATACTTATATTGTTTAATTCATCTAACTGCCAGAAAAAAAAAAAAAGACAAAAAAAGCTTGCCTGAAAGTTCTAAGGTATAAATGTAAAGGCTATGATTTTGGGAATACCAAATCTTAGCACCCTTTACCAAATGTATGGAAAAGTGGTTTATAAGAACTTGAGGGAGATATTAGATTTCAGAAATACAAACAGGATCATTTAATACAGCTATTTTCAATCCTGCCTTCAAGTAAGAATTGACAAGAAGCTTTTGAAAAATAACAATACTTGGTCACACCCCCAGAATTTCTGTTTTCTCTTGTTCTGTTTGGGCTCAGGCATCACCGGTTTCAACGGCTTCCCAAGTGATTCTAATGTGTAACTGATTGAAAATCACTGATAAAGAAAGTGCTATCAGTCCGTTTGTTAACAAATATTTATTGTAACCTACTATGAGCATGTGTTAGAATATACACACTCATGAACAAAACAGATGCAAAATATATCCTCATGAGTATATACATAGTTCCTTCGTATTTTAAGGAACCACAGAAATGGACAGCACTTTACCAGGTATTGGTTTGAAGTTTTGGGCACCTACTGGATTACTTGACTGTCACACTGCGGAAAGTCATTTGCAGACTCTGGATTTTGTCCCTGAGCAGCTGTGGGTTTTGGTGGACAAGTTTTTCTTGAAGTAACATCAGAATGGCAACAAGCTCACTGAGAATTTTTAAATGCCACAAACAGATTTTGAACATAATCTAAAAGACTATACTTGAACCACAGTTTATCTCAGATCCATAACAGTTTCTTCTTAATTAGAAAGAAAGGAAGTAGACACCAAAGGGGCAAGTCCTATTACAAGTCAACTGACTTAAGGCTACATGAAAGAAAACAATGCACACAATGTTCTCAGTAGGACATGAAGAATTCTATCCTCAGAGTATTGAAAAAAACAGAATTTCAACTGGATGAGAAGGGCTGATTTTGATCTAAGAAATAAATTACCTATTCAAAGAATTTAGGAGGTCTTTCAAGATGGTGGAGGATTAAGACGTGCAGATCACCTTTCTCCCCACAAATACATTGAAAATACATCTACATGTGGAACAACTCCTACAGAACAGCTACTGAACACTGGCAGAAGAACTCAGACTTCCCAAAAGGCAAGAAAATACCCATGTACCTGGGTAGGGCAAAAGAAAAAAGAAAAAACATAGGCAAAAGAATAGAGATGGGACTTGCACCTCTGTGACGGAGCTGTGAAGGAGGGAAAGTTTCCACACACTAGGAAGCCCCTTCACTGGCAGAGACCATGGGTGGGCAAGGGGAAGCTCTGGAGCCACAGAGGAGAGCACAGCAACATAGGTGCAGAGGGCAAAGCGGAGAGATACTCGCACAGAGGATCAGTGCCGACCAGCACTCACCAGCCTGAGAGGCTTGTCTGCTCACCTGCTGGGGTGGTTGGGGGCTGGGAGCGGGCGCTCAGGCTTCGGAGGTCAAATCCCAGGGCGAGGACTGGGGTTGGCTGCGTAAACACAGCCTGAATGGGGTTAGTGTGCCACAGCTAGCTGGGAGGGAGCTCAGGAAAAAGTCTGGACCTGCCTAAGAGGCAACAGACCATTGTTTCAGTGTGTGCAAGGAGAGGGGATTCAGAGCACCACGTAAACAAGCTTCAGAGACAAGCACGAGCCATAGCTATCAGCTCGGACCCCAAGACAGACAGGCATGAAATGCTAATGCTGCTGCTGCATCCACCAAGAAGCCTGTGTGCAAGCACAGGTCACTATCCACACCCCCTCCGGGAGCCTCTGCAGCCCGCCACTGCCAGGGTCCCGTGATCCAGAGACAATTTCCCCAGGAGAATACACAGTGCACCCCAGGCTGTTGCAGTGTCATGCTGTCCTCTGCCACTGCAGGCTCACCCTGCATTCCAATTATAACTACCTGTCCCTACCCTTGCCTGAGTGAGCAAAAGCCCCCTAATCAGCTGCTGCTTTAACCCCTTCCAGACCAGGTGGGGAATAGATGCCTCAGAGTGACCTACACACAGAGGTGGGGCCAAAACCAAAGCTGAACCCCAGGAGCTGTGCGAACAAAGAAGAGAAAGGGAAATTTTTCCATGCAGTCTCAGGAGCAGTGGATTAAATCTCCACAATCAACTTGATGTACCCTACATTTGTGGAATACCTAAACAGACAATGAATCATCCCAAAATTGTGGCTGTGAACTTCGGGAGCAACTGTAGACTTGGGGTTTGCTGTCTGCCACTGATTTGTTTCTGATGTTTATGTTTATCTTAGTGTTTAGCACTTGTTATCATTGGTGGATTTGTTTATTGTTTTTGGTGCTCTCTTTTTATTTTACTTAAATTTTTTATTTAACCAATTCCTTTTCTTTTTTTATTTATTATTATTCTTTTAATTTTTTTCTTTTTTTCTCCCCTTTCTTCTGAGCCATGTGGCTGAGAGGGCCTTGGTGCTTTGGCCTGGTGTCAGGCCTGAGTCTCTGAGGTGGCAGAATGGAGTTCAGAACACTGGACCACCAGAGACCCCCCAGGCCCATGTAATATCAATCATCAAGAGAGATCTCCATTTCAATGCTAATACCAGCTCCACCCAATGGCCACCAAATTCCAGTGTTGGACGCCCATGGCAAACAACTACTAAGACAGGAACATCATACTACTCATTAGCAGAGAGGCTGCCTAAAATCATACTTAGTTCACAGACACCCCAAAACACACCACTGGATGTGGACCTGTGCACCAGGAAGACAAGATCCAGCCTCATCCACCAGAACACAGGCAACAGTCCCCTCCACCAGGAAGCCTACAAAAGCCACTGAAGCAACCTCACCCACTGTGGGCAGACACCAAAAACAAGGGGAACTATGAACATGAAGCCTGCAAAAATGAAATCCCAAACCCAGTAAGCTAAACAAAATGAAAAGACAGAAAAATATGCAGCAGATGAAGGAGCAAGGTAAAAACTCACCAAACCAAAAAAAAAAAAGAAGAGGAAATAGGCAGTCTACCTGAAAAAGAATTCAGAGTAATGATAGAAAAGATTATCCCAAATCTTGGAAATAGAATGGAGAAAATACAAGAAACGTTTAACAAGGACCTAGAAGAACTAAAGAGCAAACAAATAATGATGAACAACACAATCAATGAAAGAATTTGATTGAGAAGAGAAAGAGAAGGTTCTTTCTCTAGAAAGAATCAACAGCAGAATAACTGAGGCAGAAGAACAGACAAGTGACCTGGAGATGAAATAATGGAAAGAACTACTGCAGAGCAAAATAAAGAAAAAAGAATGAAAATAATTGAGGACAGTCTCAGAGACCACTGGGACAACATTAAACGCACCAACACTCAAATTATAGGGGTCCCAGAAGAAGAAGGGAAAGAAAGGGTTTGACAAAATACTTGAAAAGATTATAGTTGAAAACATCCCTAACATGGGAAAGGAAAGAGTCAATCTAGTCCAGGAAAAGCAGAGAGTCCCATACAGGATAAATCCAAGGAGAAACATGCCAAGACACATACTAATCAAACTATCAAAAATTAAATACAAAGAAAAAATATTAAAAGCAGCAGGGGAAAAGCAACAAACAGCATACAAGGGAATCCCCATAAGGTTAAAAGCTGATCTTTCAGCAGAAACTCTGAAAGCCAGAAGGGAGTGGCAGGACATATTTAAAGTGATGAAAGGGAAAAACCTACAACCAAGATTATTCTACCCAGTAAGGGTCTCATTCAGATTCAATGGAGAAATTAAAAACCTTAGAGACAAGCAAAAGTTAAGAGAGTTCAGCACCACCAAACCAACTTTACAACAAATGCTAAAGGAACTTCTCCAGGTAGGAAATACAAGAGAAGGAAAAGACATACAATAACAACCCAAAACAATTAAGAAAATGGTAATAGGAACATACATATCAATAATAACTTTAAATGTAAATGGATTATATGCTCCAACAAAAAGATATAGACTGGCCGAATGGCTACAGAAATAACACCCATATATATGTTGTCTACAAGAGACCCACTTCAGACCTAGGGACACATACAGATTGAAAGTGAGGGGATGGAAGAAGATATTTCATGCAAATGGAAAGCAAAAGAAAGATGGAGTAACAATTCACATATCAGACAAAAGAGACTTTAAAATAAAGACTATTATAAGAGACAAAGAAGGACACTACATAATGATCAAGAGATAAATCTACGAAGAACATATAAAAATTGTAAATATTTATGCACCTAACATAGGAGCATGTCAATACATAAGGCAAATGTTAACATCCATAAAAGAGGAAATCAACAGTAACAGAAAAATAGTAGGGGACTTTAACACCCCACTTTCACCAATGGACAGATCATCTAAAATGAAAATAAATACAGAAACACAAGCATTAAATGACATATTAAACAAGATGGACTTAATTGATATTTATAGGACATTCTGTCCAAAAACAACAGAATATGCTTTCTTCTCAAGTGCTCAGGGAACATTCTCCAGGATAGACCATATCTTGTGTCACAAATCAAGCCTTCATAAATTTAGGAAAAAATTAAAATCATATCAAGTATCTTTTCCGACCACAACACTATGAGACTAGATACCAGTTACAGGAAAAAAGAACTGTAAAAAATACAGACACATGGATGCTAAACAATGCACTACTAAATAACCAAGAGATCAGTGAAGAAATCAAAGAGGAAAACAAAAGCTACCTAGAAACAAATGACAATGAAAATACAATGACCCAAAACCTATGGTATGCAGCAAAAGCAGTTCTAAGATGGAAGTTTACATCAATACAATCCTATTGCAAGAAACAAGAAACATCTCAAAGAAAAAACCTACCCTTACACCTAGAGAAATTAGAGAAAAAACAAAAACCAAAGTTAGTGAAAGGAAAGAAATCATAATGATCAATTCTGAAATAAATAAAAAAGAAATGAAGGAAACAATAGCAAAGATCAATAAAACTAAAAGCTGATTCTTTGAGAAGATAAACAAAATTGATAAACCATTAGCCAGACTCATCAAGAAAAAAAGGGAGAAGACTCAAATCAACAGAATTAGAAATGAAAAATGAGAAATAACAACTGACACTGCAGAAATACAAAGCATCATGAGAGATTACTATAAGCAATTATATACTAATAAAATGGACAACCTGGAAGAAATGGACACATTCTTAGAAAAGCACAACCTTCCAAGACTGAATCAGGAAGAAATAGAAAATATAAACAACCCAATCACAAGCACTGAAATTGAAATTGTGATTAAAAATCTTCCTATAAACAAAAGCCCAGGACCAGATAGATTCACAGGTGAATTCTATCAAACATTTAGAGAAGAGCTAACACCTATCCTTCTCAAACTCTTCCAAAATATAGCAGAGGCAGGAACACTCCAAAACTCATTCTACGAGGCCACCATTACTCTGATACCAAAGCCAGACAAAGATGTCACAAAGAAATAAAACTACAGGCCAATATCACTGATGAACATAGATGCGAACATCCTTAAGAAAATACTAGTAAACAGAATCCAGCAGCACATTAAAAGGATAATACATCATGATCAAGTGGGGTTTATCCCAGGAATGCAAGGATTCTTCAATGCAAATCAATCAATGTGATACACCATATTAACAAATTGATGGATAAAAACAATATGGTAACCTCAATAGATGCAGAAAAAGCTTTCAACAGAATTCAACACCCATTTATGGTAAAAACCCTCCAGAAAGTAGGCATAGAGGGAATTTATCTCAACATAATAAAGGCCATATATGACAAACCCACAGCCAACATCGTACTCAATGGTGAAAAACTGAAACCATTTCCACTAAGATCAGGAATAAGACAAGGTAGCCCACTCTCACCACTATTATTCAACAGAGTTTTGGAAGTTTTAGCCACAGTAATCAGAGAAGTAAAAGAAATAAAAAATCCAAATCGGAAAAGAAGAAGCAAAACTGAAACTATTTGCAGATGACATGATACTATACATAGAGAATCCTAAAGATGCTACCAGAAAACTGCTAGAGCTAATCAATGAATTTGGTAAAGTAGCAGGATACAAAATTAATGCACAGAAATCTCTTGCATTCCTATACACTAATAATGAAAAATCTGAAAGAGAAATTAAGGAAACACTCCCATTTACCACTGAAACAAAAAGAATCAAATACCTAAGAATAAACCAGCCTAAGGAGACAAAAGACCTGTATGCAGAAAACTATAAGAAACTGATGAAAGAAATTAAAGACGACAGAAACAGATGGAGAGATATACCATATTCTTGGTTTGGAGAATCAACATTGTGAAAATGACTATACTACCCAAAGCAATCTACAGATTCAATGTAGTCCCTATCAAACTACCAATGGCACTTTTCACAGAACTAGAACAAATCATTTCACAATTTGTATGGAAACACAAAAGACTCTGAATAGCCAAAGCAATCTTGAAAAAGAAAAACAGAGCTGGAAGAATCAGGCTCCTTGACTTCAGACTATACTTCAAAGCTACAGTAAGCAGGACAGTATAGTACTGGCACCAAAACGGAAATATAGATCAATGAACAGGATAGAAAGCCCAGAGATGAACCCACACACATATGGTCAACTTATCTTTGATAAAGGAGGCAAGAATATACAATGGATAAAAGATAGCATCTTTAATTATTGGTGCTGGGAAAACTGGACAGCTATGTGTAAAAGAATTCAATTAGAACACTCCCTAACACCATACACAAAAATAAACTCAAAATGGATTAAAGACCTAAATGTAAGACCAGACACTATAAAAGTCTTAGAGGAAAACATAGACAGAACACTCTATGACATATATATCAGCAAGATCCTTTTGACCCACCTCCTAAAGAAATGGAAATAAACCAAAAATAAACAAATGGGATCTAATGAAATGTAAAAGCCTTTACTCAGCAAAGGAAACCATAAACAAGATGAAAAGACAACCCTCAGAATGGGAGAAAATATTTGCAAATGAAGCAACTGACAAAGGATTGATCTCCCAAATAACATAAGCAGCTCATGCAGCTCAATATCAAAAAACAGACAACCCAATCCAAAAATGGGCAGAAGACCTAAATAGACATTTCTCCAAAGAAGATATACAGCTTTCCCACAAACATGAAAGGATGCTCAACATCACTAATTATTAGGGGAATGCAAATTAAAACTACAATGAGGTATCATCTCACACTAGTCAGAATGGCTATCATCAAAAAATCTACAAACTCATACAGAGTGAAGTAAGTCAGAAAGAGAAAGACAAATACCATATGCTAACACATATATATGGAATTTAAGAAAAAAAAATGTCACGAAGAACCTAGGGGTAAAACAGGAATAAAGACACAGACCTACTTGAGAATATGGGGAGGGGGATATGGGGAGGGGGATATGGGGAGGGGGAAGGGTAAGCTGTGACAAAGCGAGAGAGAGGCATGGACATATATACACTACCAAACGTAAGGTAGATAGAAAGTGGGAAGCAGGCACATAGCACAGGGAGAACAGCTCGGTGCTTTGTGACCGCCTGGAGGGGTGGGATAGGGAGGGTGGGAGGGAGGGAGATGCAAGAGGGAAGGGATATGGGAACAGATGTATATGTATGACTGATTCACTTTGTTATAAAGCAGAAACTAATAAAAAATATTTTTAAAAATCTACAAACAATAAATGCTGGAAAGGGTGTGGTGAAAAGGGAACCTTCTTGCACTGTTGGTGGGAATGTAAATTGATACAGCCACTATGGAGAACAGTATGGAGGTTCCTTAAAAAACTAAAAATAGAACTACCAAATAACCCAGCAATCCCACTACTGGGCATATAACCTGAGAAAACTGTAGTTCAAATAGAGTCATGTATTGCAATTGCAGTACTATTTACAATAGCCAGGACATGGAAGCAACCTAAGTGTCCATCAACAGATGAATGGATAAAGAAGATATGGTACATATATACAATGGAATATTACTCAGCCATAAAATGAAAAGAAATTGAATTACTTGTAGTCAGGTGGATGGACCTAGAGACTGTCATACAGTGTGAAGTAACTCAGAAAAAGAAAAACAAAAACTCTATGCTAACACATATGTATAGAATCTAAAAAAAAAAAAAAAAAATGGTTCTAATGAACCTAGGGGCAGGACAGGCATAAAGACACAGATGTAGAGAATGGACTTGAGGACACGGGGAGAGGGAAGGGTAAGCAGGGATGAAGTAAGAGAGTAGCATGGACTTATATACACTAACAAATGTAAAATAGAAAGCTAGTGGGAAGCAGCCACATAGCACAGAGAGATCAGCTCAGTGCTTTGTAACCACCTAGAGGGGTGGGAGGAAGACACAAGAGGGAGGGGATATGGGGATACACACACACACACACACACACACATATAGCTGATTCCCTTTGTTATACAGCAAAAACTAACACAGCATCATAAAGCCATCATACTCCAATAAAGATGTTTTAAAAATTTAGAAAAAAGTTCTGTAACATTCATGATAATTTTAATTCATTTCAGCTCTGTTCCCTACTAAATAATGCTTTTACTATCTCCTAAAGTCCTTTATGAAGTTTCTGATTTTTAAAGGAAAAGATCTTCTTCTTCCTAAATATTTATAAAACACCTAAGACCAAAAATTGCATAGGTTTCCTCTTCAATCAACTGCTCTTTATTTTAGTTTTATTTTTAATGTGTTATTTTTCTGTATATACCACTATATTATAAGATGTGTATCATAGCTCTCAGGATCCAGAGAGACCCTATACCGCATTTGATTGATCACCTATCCACACCCAATACTATACTTCCTTTGGTCCATCAGTCTCACCACCATTTCTTTTTTTTTTTTTTTTTTGCGGTACGCGGGCCTCTCACTGTTGTGGCCTCTCCCGTTGCGGAGCACAGGCTTCGGACGCGCAGGCTCAGCAGCCATGGCTCATGGGCCCAGCCGCTCCGCGGCATGTGGGATCCTCCTGGACCGGGGCACGAACCCGCGTCCCCTGCATCGGCAGGCGGACTCCCAACCACTGCGCCACCAGGGAAGCCCTCACCACCATTTCTAATGAGAGTCATTTCATTCATTTCTTCCCAATTTGTCAGTTGTACTGTAGATAACTTTCTGATCACTGCTGTTATAGATTCTGAGTACATGAGATGGCAAGCTCTATGCTAGGTATTCTGAATGCATTATTTCTAATTCTCATATCAAATCTATGAGGTAGGTATTATCTTCATATTATTGATCTCGGGTGGCCTCACCCTGCAGCAGCTTGAAGCAGGGTTTCGGTTCCCGGCCAGAGACTGAGGTCGGGCTGCAGCAGTGAGAACGCTGAATCCTAGCCACTAGACCAGTGGCCAGGGAAAAGGCTCTGGCCCTCTGGCTTTGCAGAAAAGAATTCCCACAAAGACAAAGTAGTGAAACAAGTTAAGTGTTTATTAGGAGGAAAAAGAGTATAGTACGTGTGGATAGACACACAGGTGTACTCAGAGAGAGAGTTGCACCCTCATGGTAGTTTAAATCACTTATATGGGGCATTTCTTCCCAGTTTCCTTTGGCCAATCATTTTGATTTGCCTGGCTCTGAGTGTGTATTTGGTATATCTCAGGATCCTCCCATGTGTGTGCGCACATTTCTTAGCCAAGATGGATTCCAGTGAAGAGGCCTATGGGTAGCTTGTCATCACTCCCCTTTTGACCTCCGAGGAGCTTTATAGTCGAGAAGGTCTACTTGACTTCAAGAATGAGAAATATGTGGTCTCTTATCTCTTATCTGGGTGGGGCTCAGCCTCTCCAATTATCCTGCTGTTATGGAGTTTCTGTCCACAGGGGACGAACTCCATCTGCTTAGCCTGGGGCCCATCTATCTCCTGCCTCATTATGAGTATGAAAATAGAGGTTAAAAAAGACAGAAAAAAATCTTGTTCTAGCTTATAGAGTAGCCCTATAAGCCAGAAGCCCATGCCAGAGTTGTCTGCCTGCAATGCCTGTACTATTTTTCTAGCTTCTCTCTCTAAGATTTCTACAAAGTGGTTCTCTTTCTTCTTCTTGATCATGTAGAATAACTCTTATTTTTTTGACAAGTCCATTACTCATGGCATCACGTACTTCTTAATACTTTTCTAGAGGTAAGCCTCATTTCCCACAACTGTTCCTTACATGCAGTAATTCCTATTGCCTTTACTTGCCTTGTCATAGGTCCTTGCAAATGGGTCCTCGAGGGGTCCACAGGGTTGCCTGTACTCTCCAGGAGTTGTGTGTGCAGCTTCCAGTGGAGCTGCACCATTATTTCCCTTATTCTAGCACAGTGCGATGCTGCCATTAATACAGTCTCAGGGCCCATCAGCCTTTTTGGCAGCCACATTACTGTTGACTCCTACTGAGCTTATTGTCAACTAAATGCCTAAGCCTCTTTCACACATGCTGTTGCTAAATCATATCTCCTCCACTGCTACCTTTGTGCACTTTGTTTCTGAATCCCAGTGTAGGACCTTACAAGTATTCCTATCAAATTTAATCATATTAGAGTCAACCCATGGTTCCAGATTTTTAGCATTTTTCCACATCTTTCAGCATCTGTCGGCGGGGTAGAGAAGAGTGGAGGTGGGAGGGGGAGATTGTGAATCTACCATTTGATATATTCATTTGCCCTCGTGACCTAAAGCTTTTGTTTTTGCAAAACTAGCCCCATAACTTTTAATGTATATAGAATTTACTGATAAATCTCTTAACTGAGTAAGTTGCAGCAGACCACTGGAAACTCCTGTTCAGGATAAAGAAACAGGCCCCAAGGCAGATGGAGCTTCTAGGCTGTAGCCTGAGCTGTCCCTCTCACTGTCCTGCCCTCAGTACACCCTCAACTACTATGTGGATCTTGTGTTCATATATAGGTCTAGAATAGCTGTAGAGAATTTAAGAGTTGATGCTCAAGTGAGCTCAGGTAAGCAAAAAAAAAGCTATGAACAGCTTAAAGCAATCAAGCTGTTGCTAGGTTCTCCACACAAACTAAATTGTCCACATGCACTAAATCCCAAGGAAAATAAAAAGCTACCAAACCATGAGAGGGTAAGAGGGGATTAACACTGTATAATAATTTTGTCACCAAAAGAATCACTACCTGTTTAAAATTATGTAAATATTATGACTGGATGCACTGCAAAGTTTTATGTGAGGTCAGAGATGAAAAATATATTTGAAGAGAAACAAAACTTTCTGTCTCTCTTTATCCCTTGGCCTTATTCTCTCCTTTGTCTCTTTTTCTCAACTCTTAGACAAATATTCAGCGACCTAAAAAAAAGCAAGAATGTTCATGCCAGATAGTTTTTAATCTTCTTTCCTCTAACAGCTTCCAAGAAACTAAAAAGGGAAAAGTGGAGAGAGGAGGAAGATAATCAGGGTTGATTGTGAATCTGGGAAAAGTCTCAACTATGTATTGAGATTCACAAAAATGAAATCTGAAAGATCACAAGAGAGGAAATGAATAACCATTTTGCCCATCGCCAGTGTTCTGCTCCCTATTCTCCCAGCTGTGGCCGACGCTTCAGCTTCGTCCTTCAGATCTGAGTTAGAGGCACATGCAAGCATCTCAGCTGCTGCACTTTCTGGTACTGTCATTTGCCTTTCTTTAGAATGCCCTAAAGATAGCATTCTCAGTAAACATACTGTCAGGCGGAGGAAATTTCATCGGGGGGATGTAACCATCCTCTCTGGTAGGAAAGGCTTTTCCACCTGCAGGGCATAAACTATTGGAAATTTTAAAAGTTTTTGTGGTAGCATCAGCAGCCAAAAAAAAAAAAAAAAAGAGTGCCTGATTCAGCTCTACAAATAATTTTCTCATTTCTGCAGAGGATTTGATGTAATGGACCTATGACCATCATCTTCAAAGTACGTCCTCTGCTTAGCACAGTGTTTAGTCCATACCAAGCGTTCAACAAATATTTGTTGACTAAATAGAGGAACTTTTCTGAGCCATCTAGGATGAATTTGTTCTTAGGGCCTACATAAGTGTGAGCAGACATCCAACGTGCAAATATTTGCGTCGTACACTGGGCAGTGGACATCACCAGGTAAAAAATTCTGTCTGCTTTTGTAGTCATTTTGTGGGTGGTGATTTCACCATGTTTTCCGGACATTTTGCTTGAACTGCTCATTTCAATTCTGATAGAACATTCCATACCTAAGTACACAGAAGTTCAACCTCCTTGCACCCTGAGAGTTCTCATTTAGTTAATTTGACATGGGACCCAAAAGTTTGCATTTTTAACAAGTTCCCAGGTGGTGCTGATGCTTTTGGTCCAGAGACCACACTTTGAAAATCACTGCACTAATCCAACCCCTGCATGACAACTGAGAACATGAGAAGGAGAGTATGGGTAGTGTAACATATCAGCAAAGTTGCTGGAGCGGCACATACACCCTCCTCCCAGGGGAGTAGGCATGTTTCTGTTCTCTCCTGTGGCCTCTCCAAGCAAAGGCAGCATAATGCAGAACAAGGGTTGGGGGACTCAATTGAACGAAAACCAGTACCAGTAAATGAGGATAGACCTTATGTGAAATTTGCGGACTGAATAAAAAGTTCTTACTTGTTTTAAAGTCCTCCAGAGGGATGAAAGAGGTTCTATAATCTCCCTTGCTAACTTCTTCCACACCGAAAAACATTATTCAGAACATTCCTGCTAGGAACTTAAGCCCATTTTCCATTGCTAATGAGGCATTCTATATTATACTACTAAGGAGCTGATGTTGGAAAATAAATGTGTCTATGAAGTAACCACATTTTAAAAAAAGCAAAATTGAAATAAAAATAATTAAATGCAGCCAGTGCTTTAAGCAGCCATTTCATCACATGGTAAGAAAAGTATTCAAAAGCTCTCCAAAATCTGTTCTCCTCTGTTACTTCTTGCCTTATTGCCTCACCACAAGGAGCCATATCAGTTATTGAAACCATTGTCTCAGTGCATTTCCTTATTCTGTGGCCAGTCCTGAGCCCTTTCAATTAACTGGACTGTCTTCATTTATTCCTTTGCATTTATCTAGCTTTGCCCTGTTCATATCAAACTATAAAAAAAAAATTGAGCCTATACACAGTCACAGTCACAAAGAAAGGTAAATTTCTCTTCTCAATAGTCTTACTGCAGACTTAAAGGAAATAAGGGAGCTGTGTACAGACTCTCAGGATGGGAAGAAGAGTTGTACTGTTCCAAAGAACTAAATGCATCACTTTTCTCAACCTTTGAATTGATTAATACGTGATCCAAGCTTCTCACAAATATACTTATTTATTCTTAAAAAGATGGTGTGGAGTGGTGCAAAAGAAACACACAAATCTTCATGTTTATGAAAACAAAGCTGAGTTGCACTTGTCCAGACAACCAGACAACAGTGCATGGCAGCTATTAGGAGAGGAAGCTTTTGGAGAATTCACAGAATTATGAATGAGGAAGACCCATGCATCATTTTGGTTACTGTCCTAATATTTTGGTTTGTTTTTAATTTAACTTTTCTAAGTATTTTGGTAAATGATTCTAACAGATGTATAACTGTCTTTATACTTGATAAGTGCACAAATTTGAAATATTAAATAACAAAGAATTGTCCCATACTCCAAAACACCAGTCTGCTGACATGATATGCAAGAGTATAGCCAATTGTACTAAACTTACCCCCTGCAACTTTTAGCATATAAGGATGCTCTTGCTGGAATAAACAGTAGAGAAAAGAGTTTAGTTAAATGCGCATACACATGTATATAGTTTCTAAAATGACAAATGTTAATGCTAAATATTTCTGCCCTCAAATCACTATATCTTATAGACAACTGACATATTCTGGGCATTTTTCTAGATGTTACTAAAAACCTGAACTTTGCTATATGTCAATATTACTATTCTGTATATACCTGATTATATGTGCTACATATATTCTTAAGACAATACATCGGAATAGTAAGAATTTTGGAAATTCAAATTAAATTAAAACATTCTACAAGAACAGTTGTTCAAACTGCTCTTAAACAGAGGGGAAAAAAAAAAAAAAACACATTTTACCCAGCACATACACACATACACATGCAGACATACAAACACACACAGCTAACACAAAATTTCACACAGCGATTGAACTGTGCTCAATGAGATACGTTCTGACATTTCCTATTCTATTCTGTTTTGTTCTTTAAAAAGTATTGGTCAAGCCCCACTAAATTAATTTTAGTATTCAGTAAATTTCACAAAAATCTTATTTGAAAAACACTGCTGTTTTTAAGAAATTCTATAACCACGGTCAAGTAATTCTTTAGAATGTTGATTAACTATCTTCTGATTAATCTCTGTAACAATTTAAGGTTTTGATGTAATGAGAGTTTGGACTCTATGCTCACTTCTACTTGACTAATGACCCTCTGAAGGTAACTACAAAATGTATGTTATACATTTGAGGACAGTGTAATATTTGATAATGTTATCATTGCTTAAGACATAATTTTTAATGAATGCTTTGCAGTTGCTATCTCAATCTGGTGGGCAGAGTGTGCAGCCTCGTGTCTCCAGGCCTGGTACCTTTGTGTTTCAATTCCCTTGGGCTTATCTATACTTGACTTTCTATACATTAGATCACTCCCAGGAGAAGTCTAAAGAAGCATCTCCAGTAATCTTTAATTCATATGATTAAAAATTCAAAAGAAGCCCTTGTACCAGCTGTTAAACTATGTTCGTAAGCTGTAATTCAGAGTTCAGACACCAGCAAATTGAAGGTTAGGTTAATAGGATCACTCAGTGGAACTGCATTAAACCATGGCAACTAGAACAGTAGGTGGACTATTTTACACATGCTCATTTGCAGAAGATAAACTAAGGATGGGCAAACTTATCTCACTGGAAATCTTGCTATCTAATTTGATTTTTTTTAACCTCTTTTCTGGAGTATGGCTTAAAAAGGAAAGTGTATGAAGCTAACCATTGTTTTTGCTTACTACATACACAGATAAAAAAGAAGAAAGTCTACGTAGATCATTACATTGAATCTTATTTGAAAATTAACAAATGAATTTCTCTTTTCAGATTTTAACTTTCTCAAATAAGTCTGAAGTTTCATGAGCAATTATTTTCCCTGTCCCAAACTGAAATGTGCTAACATGCTCATTTGGGGAAACATCATAAATTAAAATAAGCCCGTAGTAATAATATTGATGCCCCACACTTCCGTGGACAGTGGACAGGATAATAAAAAGTCATCTTCATAGCATCAATTCCCTACTTTCAAAAAATAAGAAAACCTAAGCCATAAAATAGAATACTTGAGACTTAAGAATTGGTAATCCTACAAACTGGCCCTGGTTCAGTTACTTTCTAGTGGCATGTCCTTAAGGAAACCATTTAAGCTCTCTGGGCTTCACTTTGAGCAACATGGTCAAGAGGACTTCTTCTGTGGACAAAAGGTCCTTTCTTTTATGAGTTTTTATGTGTCTAAGTTTATGCATAAAGTGATGGTGGGGCTGGATCTCCTTCTTGTTGGCTGATAGGAGATTGTAAACAGAAGAAGTGAAGAAACAAAAAATATCTTTTTTCTTAAGTAAATTTGAAATTTTTCCTTCCTCAGGAGTACTTATTGCATTGGAAAGGAAAATAAGATTTCTCCAGGAGACAGTGAAGGAAATGACACAAATTAGTAATCTGAGTTTAGAAGATGTAACATAAAATCATTGGAGAGAAATTTAAACAGATGCTTCTGCCTCCTAATGCAGTTGACACATATAAAGAGAGGAGTGAAAGAAACTTTTAAAAACATATATTTTAGCTTCAACAGAATGGGAAAGGTATCACCAAAAAAAAAAAAAAAAAGGCAGTATTTTGCTTAAAAACAGGATACAAGAATAAAATGTTCTTGCAGAAACTCACACCAAAGTTTTGAACAAACCTCAAAAAAGTATCTAAATCAAAAGTAAAATATTTCAAAGATCATTTTCAGTCACGAAACATCATGAGATGCTACTTTAAATGGCTTTTTGTAAAAAATTGGTAAAACTGTACCCTACCATTATTATAGTTCATATATCTTGGCAATAATTAGTAAGTTAACTTACTAACTGGCTTTTTGTATAGGAATGCTTAATTCTCATAACACTGTTTATCCATAATGAAGTCTTTTCTACTTCTATAGAGCTGTTCTATGTGGAATGGCCTAAAAGCAAGATAAGTATATGATAAAGTTCCCTTCATAAAGATAAATATTTTATTAAAAAGAACTTATCTTTTCCTTGTTAGTTTCAGAGATATTTGTGCATTTTTAATGTTACTCATATCTACATAATAGATATTGATTTATTAAATCAAGAGGGTCAATCCATAATAAGAGCCATGGAGTCAGAAAAATCTAGGTTCCAACTCCAGATCATCCCATTTACTGTGTGAATATTGGCAAATTACTTAACTTCTCTGATCTCCAGTTTTCAATCAAGTAGAGAAGACACTCACTCATAGTTTATTTTTAAATGAAATAATACATATAATACTTATCATATTGGAGTTACTCATATGTTATTTATTAATGTTTTTCCTAATATGGATCTAGCAGTATTAATTTGTCCAGAAAGGAAAGGAATCTTTCAAAGGATAAATTAAATAACAATTCTTTATTTCATATCATATTCTACTTTCCAAAGGAGAAAATGCTTAAAGAGTATGGAAATTATATCCAAGATCCTTTAAATAATAAAAAGTATTGTGTACTATGGATTGATGGGACTGTTTGTGTTAATGTAGTAAGAATACATTTCAGAAGAAAGAAGAAAGAGTATGAATTCTCTCATTCTTTCTTTATTGAACATCTACATGTGCTGAGCCCTTTTTTGGTAAACAGAACACACAATGACATTTGCCCACATGGAGCTATGTCCTAGTGGAAGTGGGAAGAGATAAACATTATATAAAATTAGTAAATAATATGCTGAGTTATAAGACAGTAAGGGGTATGGAAAAATAAGTAGGGCAGAATCATTTTGAAAAAGAAGTGAGCACAGGCAGAGGAGTGCAGGTTACAGCATTAAATAGGGTAGTCAGTATAGACCTCTCAGAGGAAGATTAATTTTTAGCACAGATTTAAAGAAGGTAAGGATATTATCCAGAAAACTGTCTGGGGGTTGTTGGCAAAGGTAATAGGCCAAACAAAGGCCCAAGTTGGGAATGTGAAGCTACATCTGTTGAACAAGGAACCCAATAGGACTGGAATAACATAATCAAGAGGGAAATAACTAAATAAGTGAGTTCAAAGGTGACAGAGTTGAGATTATGAGGGCTTTCTAGAACATGTGGGGACTTGGGCTTTTAATATGGATGAAATGGGGCCAGGGGGCTTGCAGTGCCCTGAAGAGGAGCAATACACTATAACTAACTCAAACAGGATTAAGTTTGCTGCTATTTGGAGAAGAGACACTTGGGGTTCTCAAAAGGAAGCCGCAACGTGTTTAGAGACTATTGCAATAATCTAGGTGGGATACCAACATGGTATTAGTAGAGAAGGTAAAAATAAGTCATATGTTAAATACATTTTCAAAGCTGAGACTTCAGGAGCTAATATAAAGAACTGAGTTTGTACATGTTACTCGTGGGATACCCATTAGATATCCAAGTGGATTTGTGTAAATGCACAATGAAGTTCATGGAATAGAGCTTATCTGGAAACCTAAAGTTAGGATTCTTCAACCTAAATTTGGAGTTCCCCAGTGAACCGCCAGTATTAAAGCAATGAAGAACTGAAGATCACCTAAAGAACTGACTGTAGACAGGAAGGGAAGAGTCCAAGGTCTGAGGCCTGGGACCCGACCATATTTAGAGATAGGTACGAGAGCTCTGTGTCTCAGGCACTTGGTACCCTTAAATGTTCCAGGCACACCAGGTCCATTTAGAACTCTACGCTTTGATTTATATTCACCCCTTCAATCTGACCCCTAAACTCACCTATCAGAAACTGTTTTGTGTTCTAAGAACCATTTATTTGTTCCACCTCCTTGAAAGATATTTCTCTAATTGTGCTCATCCTTTGTGATCACAGAACACTTGTATTTTGCCCTGCATTACAGTGTATTTATCTGTCCTCTTTAGAAGATTTCTAGGACTTTGATGGCAGCAATCCTAGCATTCCGATCAACGCCATTATGAAAATGACATATAATGAGTGCTTAATACGTGCCAGGTATACCCTTAAGCGCTTTTCAAGCATAATCTCATTAAATCCCTTAACTCCACTACTCTTATTTTACAGATGAGGAAATTCAGAGAATGAAGATAAATTGCTTGGGGTCTCCAAGCTAGAAAGCAGCAGAGCTGAATTTCAGTATCAAGTCTTAACTACTCTAAAAACCTTGACCACTGTCTCGGCCACCTTAATGTTGTTCATTTTATAGTTCCCTGGTACATGGTAAATATTTTATAAAATGTGTTGGTTAAGTAGAGGAATGAGTTCTAGAATTAATGACTCTGCTTTCTTCTGGTAGCCATGATCAAAGCTTGACCAACAAAAATTAATTTTGTATATCCTTTGATTAATTGGGATTTTTATAATTTTCTTATTATAGTCCACTTTTAATAGAATGTAGCAAATCCCAACACATTTTTTAAATTTACAAGCAGAATAAACTGCTGAAACTTTTTTTGAGGTCGGTGCAAAATCATCTTTGTTCCCCAGACCTTAGACAACTTGGGTGTTACTCTTCCTTGAGAAATTATGATTAGGACCACAAGATCATGTGATCTTGAACTTTCAGAGAAAGATATATATCATATTCCCCAGGCAATTCACTTGGGAACGTTTTATAAAATAATATTTTAATTTTTAGCAACATGAAAAAGTACACATTGTTATTAAACCTTTAGCTAATTGGAAATGCAAAATCATAGAATATCTTCTTTCCCAAGTGCAACAAGATGCTATCCATATCTCATCTTCATTCTGAAGACTTTGCAGTGTGATCTGGCTGATTTCCACCTACCATCATTTGCATCTGTGTGCTTGGGGCTTTGTTCCTGGACCTAGAAATGCTATTCTATGCAGTCAGGAAGGACAGTCCAGAAATACCAGGAGTTAACAAGCCACCACACTGCCTCCATTCTTCCCCTATCCCCACCCCCAACCAATAACTCTTTTACCCATTGATTCTCAGGAGGTGGCATATATATCCCAGCTCCTTCACCTCTAGGATGGGATCCTCCTGAGGTGTGTGTTTTCCACTATATTCTAGAGGTCCTCTGCAGAATTAAGCACCAGCCACACACTATGATAACTGGCTTAAAATAAAGCACTCCTTCATGGATGACTTCACTTCCCTTGATCTTTCCCCAGAACCCCCCCCCCCCAACTAGTGTTCCTGTGCCTTCCAAATAAACTGCTTGTCCTCACATCCTATCTCAGAGTCTTCTTCTGTGGAAACCCAGACTAAGACACTGAGCATTCTGGTTATCTGAGCTTTTACTGTACTAATAGAGCCTCCTGGACAGAAAGAAGCATGCATTTCTCCTTTGGAGATTTTTAGCCAAAAAGGTATCATATTTAACTGATCTTATATATGATTCCAATAGAGAAATTGAAGGAGTTAATCAATAATTCATGTAGGTTCTATATTTTGGGATATCGATGCAACACCTGACTATTGTATGGGTTGGCTCTATTCTAGCCCTTGATTCATATGAGCAGTAAGCCATTTGAGTACATGGGGCAGAATCTCACAGAAATAAATAGCACTGTGCACACACCTATGGAAAATAAGTCAATACATGAGGACATTTCAGACTCTGGGTAGGGACAAAAGTGTGACATTACAAAATATCCTAATCTATAAAGCCATAAGTTAATGTACAAAGTACATTTGGACATTTCTTTCTAAACTATAAACTACTAGACAAAGGTAAAATAGTGTTATGATTATAATGTTGACTGACATATACATACTATTATATGAAATAACTATCTATCTATTTCTTTCCCAAGTTTTTAAAAAATTTTCCTCATCACATACTCTAATTTCTGGACCATTAAATCTGATCAGGGCTACTTATATCTATGAAACTACACCAACATTTAATTTACCTTGAAGTGGATCTATAAAAAACTATCTTGAACTTTTACTTTCAACGAAATATTTAGGTTCCATTTACAAAGTCAATCAAAAACTGCCTAGTAACATCTTTAGTGTGAGGTTATATCACTCCTTGGTGCTAAATGTCTTAAAATAATTTTCCTCTTAAGTGTCCTTTCATAAACAAAATAAAAAGACAACCTACAGAATGGGAGAAAATATTTGCAGATGATGCAACAGACAAGGGAGTAATGTCCAAAGTATACAACAGCTCATACACCCAATATCAAAAAAACAGACAACCCAATCAAAAAATGGGCAGAAGATCTAAACAGACATTTCACCAAAGCAGACATACAGATGGCCAAAAGGCACATGAAAAGATACTCAACATAGCTAATTATTAGAGAAGTGCAAATCAAAACTACAATGAGGTATCACCTCATACTGGTCAGAATGGCCATCATCAAAAAGTCTACAAATAATAAATTGTAGAAAGGGTGTGGAGAAAAGAGAACCCTCCTACACTGTTGGTGGGAATGTATATTGGTGCAGCCATTATGGAGAACAGCAGGGAGCTACCATATGATCCTGCAATGCCACTCCTGGGCACATATCCAGAGGAGATCATAATTCAAAAAGATATCATGCACCCCAGTGTTCATTGCAGCATTATTTACAATAGTCAAGACGTGGAAGCAACCTAAGTGTCCATCAACAGATGAATGGATAAAGAAGATGTGGTATATACACATACACACACACACACACACACACACACACACACACACACAATGGAATATTACTCAGCCATAAAAAAGAATGAAATAATGTCATTTGCAGCAACTAGAGATTATCATACTAAGTGAAGTAAGCCAGACAAAGACAAATATCATATGGTATCGCTCATATGTAGAATCTACCAAAAAATGACACAAATGAACTTATATACAAAACAAAAAAAGACTCACAGACATAGAAAATAAACTAATGGTTACCAAAGGAGAAAGGGTGGGGGAGGGATAAATTAGAAGTTTGGGATGAACATACACACACTACTATATGTAAAATAGATAATCAACAAGGACCTACCGTATGGCACAGGGAACTATCCTAAATATTTTCTAATAACCTACAAGGGAAAACAGTCTGAAAAAAATAAATATATGGTATGTATAACTGAACCACTTTGCTGTACACCTGAAACTAACACAACATTATAAATCAACTATACCTCAATAAAAATAAATAAATAAAAATAAAGACAAAAAATGTCTATTCAGCTCCTCCTAAAAATAAATAGATTTAAAGTGTGGTTTTTTCCAATAGCAGAGAATGTGTCCTTCACAAATGTACTAGAAGCATCCTTCGATTTTAAATAAATTCTCAGTGAAAACTAGTAGTTCTAAAATTTAGCACATTCTGAAAAACTAAGTCCATTTTTATATGATATAATTTAGTTTCCACATTTACTTTAAGGACTAGAAATTCCCCACTTCTAATTGGTGCATTGGATATAATATGTGTTTTTAGATACAGGGTAAACAATTTACTTTAGTATCAAGGAAACATCAGTTAGGATTTTATTAGAATTCTAAAAATGAATAATAAGTCCAGCCCCGTATTTGTTATAATAGCTAAAATAAACTTGCAGCTCACACTACTGTGATTTAGCTGAGCGCCTCTTTCATTCCATCAAACGGCATGGGGCAGCAGCTGGCTTTTTTTTTTTTTTTTCTGGCCTCCTTTCTATGTTTACTGCAGGCATGTAACTGAGTAACTTTGTCTTAGGCCTGGACTGTTGCTAGGGCATGGACCACACCTTCCTCCTGCTTATCTAAAGCCCATTGGTCATGGTTTTGTAATCAGGCAGTTTCACAGTGTCAACATGGGGGATCAGCAAAAATATTGTCTGTGTTTCTACAGGTGTTACATTTTTTGCTCCCCTAGTGACTAGTAATCATTCAATTGGACTAAAATGATATCTTTTAAAAAGCAATGTCCTGGCATTGCTGAGAACATGCATATAAGGCCATGAAGGTCTACACAGCAAGATTGCACAATAACCCATTAAAATAAACATTTGCAACCACAGATAGCTGGACTGAAATCCTGCTCTGATACAAATAACATCTGGACAACTTTTGTTTGCATCTTCCAGCCTAAAACACCCTTGAGAAAAAATAGAAGGCAAGCTAAAAGACAAAGGACCACTAAAGGTTTTATTATGCTATGGGTGTGGTGCCATAAATTTGAGGGGGTTTGCACTGGAGTTGCCAAAGCTGAATTTAAACAGCATGTTGTTTTTAAAAGTTGTGACACTGATGAGGAACAATTCAGTTTTCTTACATAATTAATCCAGTGTGAAATAGAGTGACTGGAAAACATCCAGTGGTTTAAAAATAACTCAATTATTTATAAGTTTCACAATGCTATAGGATTCCACACTAAGGAGAAGAAAGTGAAGGCATCTTGGTACCCACCATGTCATTCTTAATCAGCAAGGGCTTTAGGATGTCTGCATAAAAAATCTAACTGTAAAAGTTAGATGCTGAGGCCAAGAAACTGAGGTTTCCTTGGATTATGTATCAGGCTGACAGGCAGGAAAAGGTTTCCTTCCCTGACATTTATATATTGCTAAGATATATATTAATATATATTACTAACACCAAAAGAACTCAGTAACACAAAATGGGGTTAGACAGGTGTGGAGGACAGAAAGAAGAGGGGAGGAGATCTGCAAAAGAAAAAATGTTCTTCTTTTAGAAGATTGGCAACATAGGCTATGAATCATACACAACACTGAATGGACTTTAATTTCTAATGTTGTTCTTTGATGTGAAGAAAAATAATTATAAGCTGAAAGATACTGGCAAGTATTATATTCAATATAAAGATAAAGAAATTAGCCATAAATAAATCTTTATATAAAAATCTCACTCTCAGGGCGGGCTAGCAGCTAGCAACTATATATTTGTGTCAGCTACAGCTGGCCACTAAACAAAGGGAATGGAAGTTTGCTAGTAATGTTAAAATCTTGCAAAATATTTCACAGTTGTCTCATGCATTTTTTTTTTTTACTCTTTCCTCTACTTAAAGGGGGCATGTGAGAGGTGGCAGTAGTCTCATAGGGCCAGGCCAGGAGTAAGAAAGATTAAACTTTAAGATCTGTTCTTAAAATATTAGAGGGGCTTTACTGAATAATTTGATTTACCTTAATTTCATCCTTTATTTAAGCTAGAGTGCAGAGATAAGAAAAGAATGAAAGCAGAATTTTATTCATTCAGCCAGTCCATAAGCTTTAACTAGTAGCTTTCAGACATACAGTCTTTATTTATTCTTTTAGCCTTAGAAACAAACAAAATAAGAAACATAATTGTATCACTTATTTACTAGCCTGAACCAACACAATGTTGATACACTAACACCCATGGCAAGGAAAGTAGGTGTCATTTATTTAAACAAAGCATCAAGTTGAGAACAGAAACAATTTTTTAAAAATTCATTTGTTGCTTATTTATAGATATTACCTGATAGATACATTTCAGTAATCCCACTATAAAAGGGTGTTTTTTTCTTGAGGAGCTGTAAGTGACAGTGGAAAATACTGAAGGAGAATAGTGAAGGGATTACAATTCCAGGCGGCTGCAGTTATGACATCTAACTGCTGTTAAGTTTTTTTTACTTGTAGTCACTGCACTAATAACTGGGAGATTACTACTAGAACAAGTTTACAAACTCTTTGACTAAGGGTCAGGCCAATGAATAGGCTCATGACAATCCTGTTCCCTGACATGAAGTTTCTGTTGCTTTGCCACTTTTTATTTTTCTGCTCATAGTATCAATTCAGTGTCACAATTCAGTGACAGCTGAACATCAGCAATCTCAACTTCTATGGTTTTTGCTTCACTCTGTCATCCAAGCCATAAAGACACAAGCACACCAAGGCTTCTTTACTAGCACTAACTACCCAATGCAACAAAATCCTTCCCAAATGAGCTAGAACAATTTCTACTGATGAGGTCAGTGTTTTGTTTCTGCATTTGAAAAGCAAAGACTGAACACGGTCATCTCTGAGTGACATCTCTACGTGTGAAAGAAACTATTTATCCATCATTTAAATTAACTCATTCATATACTCATTTACTTAAGGCCTACCATGTGCCAATTATCTTAATAGCAGGATGGAGATAGAATATGTTGTTTCTGGAGGAAATAGTGGTGTGTATTAGACCTTAATATAAAGTATATTAAGATGGTCAACAGGCACATGAAAAGACGGTCAACATCACAAATCATGAGGGAAATGCAAATTAAAGCCACAAGGACGTTATCACCTCACACCTGTCAGAATGGCCATCATCAAAAAGACAACAATAAGTGTTGGCGAGGATGTGGAGAAATGGGGAGCCTCCTACACGGTTAGTGGGAATGTAAATTGGCGCAGCCACTATGGAAAACAGCATGGAGGTTCCACAAAAATTAAAAATAGAACTACCATATGATCTAGCAATTCCATTCCTGGATATACATCCAAAGAAAATAGAGAAAATAAAAATACTATTATGAAAAGATATATGCATCCCAATATTCATAGCAGCATTATTTACAATAGCCAGGATATGGAAGCAACCCAAAGCATCCATCATGAATGGATAAAGAAGGTGTGGCATATATATATATATATATTCTATTATATATATATATAGAATAGAATATTACTCAGTTGTAAAAAAGAATGAAATTTTGCCATTTGCAACAATATGGATGGATGCAGAGTGTACTTTATGTAGTGAAATAATTCAGACACAGAAAGACAAATACTATGCATTTCCATAGTATGGAAATTTCCACTTATATGTGGAATCTAAAAATAAAACAAATGAAGGAATACAACCAAAAAATAATAATAAAGTTATATGAATAGGCAAAGATGTGACTCTTCCTAAGGGCTTTGAGAATGGCTTCAGTGAGGTTAAGACATTTGATGTGGATATTGAAGGAGGAACAAAAGTACACTTGTGAGGAAGAAGAAAAAATGTCTGAGTAGAAAAAAAGATCCTAAGAGGGAAGAGGCATAAAACTGCATAATGTTTTGGGGAAATGTCACAGTTTGGTGCAGTGAAGAAGAAGGAGCAAGGAGTGATGTGGCATGAGATGTGACATGAGATGCAAATGGAGAGGCAAGTTGGAATTAGATTGTAAAAGAGATCATTCTATGCCAAGGAGTTTTTTCTTTAGGCAACAAGGAGCAATGGAAGATTTATATAGAGTGTGAAATAATTGACTTTAAGTGGGTAAATAAAACTTGCTCATTAGTCTTGAAGAGAACAGGCTGTTTGAGTTTTGGTAGGATTTGCTACATTATATTGTAGCAATGTACAGCATTGTAGCAATGTACATTATATTGTAGAGTGAGTTTATAACCTTATAGGTCCATCTTGACAGATGAAGAAAAGATAGCAGTTCATGGAGGCCAATATTTTATCCTGCTCATCATTCCTAACCACCTACCCCCACTCTTTTTCCTGTTCATGATTTACCAACATAGATTTCCTTCTCTGCCAAAGAAAAAAAGAACTTTAATCCTTTTCTCCTTCCACAAATAGAAATTAGAAACACCTTGAATTAAACTAAAGTTTCACACCGTGGAGACAAGAGCTATATCCACATGAGGAAAGTTAAATGGTGAATTAGGCATGGATCCAGATAATTCAACCTTTCTTTACCCATCATCTCCCCACAAATTTTCTTACCTTATTTATCTCTATAGTTTGTACAAAGGAACATTTCTCCATCAGATCATTTCTTCACTTTTCATTTTGTGTTATATAGCTACAGACTTAATGAGCCTATATGAACAAACTTTGTAGCACTTTACAGGAGAAGCACTAGTTTGAAAAAATGTATTGGAAAGAACAAAGATTATTCCAAGATGAAATGCTAGCATTATGACCCATGCAGACCACCTGGAATTCTTTAAATCATAATACTTAGTAATAATTCTTCTCCTGCAATGTAACTTGTATTTCCTAATTTCTCAAGAGATATTTACTTGGACACTAGCTCTTTGTTTTCAACAGTTTTTCCTGCCTTTGCAAATTAATCCCCACCTGTAGTCAAATGCTTCCACTTATGAAATCACACCAGTTGTTTAAGTCATTGGATTAAAATAATGGAAAACTTTATGTAATTTTGGAGTGTGGGAAGAGGAAAAGAATATTCTAAGTGAGCAAGATAATTTTCTTATTTAGCTATATCTTTAAAGATAAAATAATAGAGAAAAATAAGTAGATGTTCCTGGAGATAGGAGAGTAAAGTTGTAGCTACATTTTGTTTTTTAAAGCAAATGGCAAGATGTCCAGTACAGATAGACCTTCAGTAGCCTTTATAATCATCTAAATCATTATTCATTCTATAGATGGTATACTGTAGTAACTCCAAAGGGAAGGCTAAAATTACTGAGCTAATTACTGAATTTGCTTCTGCTAAGCTTACTGTGGGATGATTGGAATCATATCAACTTATCCATTGATAAAAAGAGCATTGTCACATGAAAATCCATCACTGAATTCAAACTAGAATTACTTTAGCCAAACTAAATTATTCTGAAGCCTAAATCATTTTTACTATAAATTATGGATCTTATTTATAGTTAGTCAGTCAACCTAATAATTGTCAGTTCTCCCAGGTCTTCATCTTGTGAAAATTCAGATGGATCATAGCAAGACAGGACTATTAACTGCTCTTTTGAATGCCCTGTTTGACATACAAGTGAGAAGGCCATAGCACAATAAATAATGACTCAGTGATGAACCTAAGACTTCTACCTCTGACCCAGAGGAAGTAAAAAGGACCAACTTTGACCTTGTGATTGAAGCAAACAAAACAATCAACAAATATATGAAACAATGACTTTCAAGACACTGAACATAAGATAATTAAAGACAGTCATCCCCGAAAGATGGGGAAAAATTGAGGTGAGCCCTACAATTGCCCTAGATTACTGCCTTGGAAGTGTTTCCAGGGTATTGCCCAGGGAAGGGGAACCCAGGCCAACCTAGCAAACTCCTTAAGTCGAGGGGACCAATGTAAGAGTCTGGAGAGACTAAGGTATGATACTGCATGATAGAGTATCAAAGAGGAGAGAGCTACATACAGAGAGAAACTCAGATACCCATAGAGGGTTCTCCTCTAATATTCAGCTGAGTACTGATTATCAAAGAAACTACCTAAGGCTGAGGGGAAAAGAACCTAAAAGGATTAGAAGTATCAATTTTTAGTGGTAAGTCAGAGCTAGGAATAGTGCCTTCCCCTTCCAGTCAGACTGGAAAAACCTCATAATAAATATGTCATTGAATAGAATACTCAGAAGGGTCTTACCTGAATAATTAGTCCTAGACTGAGCACTGCTCTATTTCCCAGTGATGAATCTTAAAAGAAAATGACAAAATAATCAAACTATTTTCATATCATTTAATTGTGTTCAGAATAAAGCTCTAAAATATTTATAAGAACACACAAATATTGCCCACTCAGTAAGATAAAATTGAAAATGTCTGACATCCAATCAACTATTTCCAGACATGAAAAGAAGCAGGAAACTATGGCCCATGATTGGGAGAAAAAATGAACAAATTAACATAGAACTTCCACTGATATTAGAATTAGCAGATAAAAATGTTAAGATAGTTTGTATAACCATATTGTAAAATTTACGGAAAGAGATGAAATATGTGTATGTATATATATATATGTATATATATATATACACACACATACACATATATATGTATATATATACATATATATATAAATTTGATAAAAACTGTAACCTATAGATCCAAGAAGCTCAATAAAATTTAAACAAAAGAAACATAAAGAAAAACACACCAGGTCATGTTATAATCACATCACTCAAAACCAGGGATAAAGAGAAAAATCTTAAAAACATCCAGGAAATAAAAAATGATATATTACATACAGAGAAATAAAGATAAGGATGTGGCAGATTTCTTAACAAAACCAATGATAGCAGGAAGAGAGCAGAGTGTCATCCTTAAAGTACTGAATGAATAAATCGGTCAAATTAAATTCTACATTGAGTAAAAATATCTTTCAAAAACAAAATTAAACAAAAACTTTTGCATGCCTACAAAAACTGAAAGAATTCATTATTAACAGGCCTGTGCTATAGGAAATGTTAAAGGAATTCATTCAAGCTTAATATTAACAAATGAAAATATGGATGTACACAAAGAAATGAAGAGCACTGGGAAAGATAACTATGTGGATAAATAAATTTGTTCTTAGTATTAAATCTATTTAAAATATAATGGACTCTAAACAAAAACAATAAAAATATATTGTGGGGTTTATAGCATATATGTAGGTAAAATTTAAAGCAAGAATAGCCTGTGTCTAGGAGAAGAGGGTTAGAAGTATACAATGGTAAGGTTCTTATACAGAAAGGTAGACTGTGATAAGTTAAAGAAATATGTTCTAAACCACAAGGCAATCATTAAAATAATAAAGTCATAGTTAATAACCTAAAATAAGGACATAAAATGAAATCATAAAAGCTACTCAATCAAAAAGGGGACAAAAAATAGAAAAAAGGGAACAAATAATATATAGGGCAAATGGAAAACAAATAACAGGTGGTGGACTTGAGCCTAATTATTCAATATATTAATAGTTACATTAAATAGATATACTTTAAAAATCCCAATTAAAAGCCAGAGGTAATCAGATTAGATTAAAACATCAAGATCTAACTATAACTGCCTACAAGAAATGTACATTAAATATAAGGACACAAATAAGTTAAAGTTAAAAGAATGAAAGATTTACCATACTAATATTAATCAAAGGAAATATGAAATCACTATATTAATTTTAGAGTAAGTTGATTTCTGAACAAAAATATAATGTTAGTTCATAATGATAATCACACCAATTCAATAAGAGGACATGACACTATTAAATGTGGATGTGACTAATAATAAAGTTTCAAAATAAGCAAAGCAAAAACTGATAGAATCACAAAGAAAAATAAATAAACCCATCATGATTGTCAAGAGATTTCAATACCTCTTTCAATAACTGATAGACTAAATAGAAATCAGTACGAATATAGAGGAACTAAAAAATACCATCAATCAAGTTGATGTAATTGACATACATAGAACAATCCACTCAACAACAGTATTCATTCTTTTCAAGTACATGGGAATATTTATGAAGATAGCCTGAATTCTGGTCCAGAAAACAATCCTCAATATGTTTAAAAGTCAAAATAATCACATTTTCTGGCTATAATAAAATTAAATTAAAAATCAATTACGTAGGGCTTCCCTGGTGGGGCAGTGGTTGAGAGTCCGCCTGCCGATGCAGGGGACACGGGTTCATGCCCCAGTCTGGGGGGATCCCACATGCTGTGGAGCAGCTAGGCCCATGAGCCATGGCCGCTGAGCCTGCACGTCCGGAGCCTGTGCTCCGCAATGGGAGAGGCCACAACAGTGAGAGGCCCGCGTACCGCAAAAAAAAAAAAAAAAAAAAAATCAATTACGTAAAGATTTCTGTAAATACTACAAATATTTGGAAATCATATAACACACTCCTAAGTAATTATTTGGCCAAAAAAAAAAAAAGAGAGAGAGAAATCAAAACAGAAGCAAGAAAATAATTTGAACTGAATGAAAATGAAAAGACAACATGTCAAAATGTGTGGGATGCTGCTAAAGCAGTATAATCAGGGAAATTTATAACACTAAATAGACATATTAAAGAATAAAAAAGGTCTCAAATCAATGGCTTGATGTTTCATCTAAAAAAACTAGTAGGAGAAGCACAGACTTAATCCAAGGTAATGAGAAAAAGGAAATAATAAACATCAGTGCAGACATTAATAAAATAAAAATCAGAAAAAAAAATAGAATAATGAACCTAAAACTTTTTCTTTGTGAAAAATCAATAAAATTAGACAACATTTAGCTAGACTTCTCAGACAAGAAAAGACATAATATCAACATCAGGAATGAGAATAGTAGTTCACTAAAGAGTCTACAAATATTAAAAGGATAACAAGATGATGTTATGAGAAACTCTATGCCAAAAATTTCAACAAGTTCAACAAAATGGAGAAATTCCTTGAAAGACAAAAACCACCAAAGCTCACTTAAATTGAAAAAGATTATATGACTAACCCTCTATCTTTTAAATAAATTGGATTTGGGTTTAAAAATCTTCCAAAATTTTTTCTATCCAGGATGGCTTAACTAGTGTATTCCCTCAAACATTTAATGAAGAAATAGCACCATTTCTACACAAATTTATTTACAAATTTTAAGAAGAGAGACTACTTCTCCACCCATTCTGAGGCCAGAATTAACCTGCTATTAAAACCACACAAAATAATTACAAGAAAAGAAATCGACAGATCCATATCCCTAATGGCATGCATTCAAAAATTCTCACTGAAATATAACTCAAATGCAAGAATATAGAAGCAGGATAATACTATATTATGACCAAGTGAGTTCATCTGAGTAATGCATGGCTGGCTGATTTGACTTTCAAAAAGTTAATCCATGTAATTCGTCATTACATGTTAATAAACTATAAAAGGAAAACCATATGATCACCTTAATAGACACACACACACACAAACACACAAGCATCTGGCAAAATTCAACATTCATGCCTAATTTAAAAAAAAAAAACCTCAGCAAACTAGAAATAGAAAGGGATTCTCAAAGCCTGATAAGGGGCATATAGGGAAAACATTACAACTAATATCATACTTGGAGTAAAAGACTGAGTACTTTCTCCCTTAGATCAGAAACAAGACAAGAATATTTGCTTTCACCACTACTATTCTACAAATGAAGGTTCTCAACATTGCAATAAACTTTGAAAAAAATCACTCAAATTAGAAACAAAGAACTAAAACTGTCTTTCTTCTCAGATGACATGATCATCTATACAGAAAATTCCATGTAATCTACAACAAAATTCCTAAACCTAATAAGTTAGTTGAGCAAGACTGCAGGATAAAATTCTAATATAAAAAAAAACTAATCATATACTCACAACAAACAATCTGAAATTGAAATTTTAAAAATATCATTTACAACCACATAGAAAATGCTTAAATATAAATCTGACAAGGATTCCTAACACCTATACACTGGAAACTATAAAATATGTTTAAATAGATTAAAGAAGATTTAAATAAATGGAGAAATATACTGTGGTCACTGACTGGAAGGCAATATTATTAAGGTACCAATTCTCCCCAACTTAACTATAGATTTAACATGATCCCAAGCAAACTCCCAGCAGGGTTTCTGGAGACATTGATAGGTTAATTCTAAAGATCACATGAAAATATAAAAGACCTACATAGCCAAAACAACATAGAACAAACTTGAGGCTGAACACTACCTAATTTCAAGACTACTATAATGTGGCAGCAATCAAGATAGAATGGTATTGGCGCAAAGATTGTAAAATAGATCACTGGAACAGAAGAGTTACATCAGATTGACCCACAACATATGGACAACTTATCTTTGACAAGAGTGCAAAATTCAGTGGAGAATGTTTAATTGATTCAACAAATGGTGATGAAACAACTGAATATTGATATGCACAAAAAATTGAACTTTAATCCTTACCTTGCAAAGTATATAAAAATTAAATCCAAACGGATAATACACTTAAATATAAAATATAAAATTATGAACTTCTAGAAGAAAATATTTTTGATGTGTGATTAGGCAAATACTGTTTAAATATAAAACTAATAGCATGATGCCCAAAGGGGAAAGAAAAAACTGATCAATTGCCTGTCATTAGAAGTGAAAAATTTCCCTCTTTAGTAGACAGTGTTAAGAAAATAAAAAGATCAGACTCAGAGAAAATAAGTGCAAGTATATATCTGATAAAGGGCTTTTATTTATTTATTAATTATTTTTTTTATAGAGCAGGTTTTTATTAGTCATCAATTTTATACACATCAGCGTATACATGTCAATCCCAATCGCCCAATTCATCACACCACCACCCCCACGCCCCCTCGTGGCTTTCCCCCTTTGGTGTCCATACCTTTGTTCTCTACATCTGTGTCTCAATTTCTGCCCTGCAAACCAGTTCATCTGTACCATTTTTCTAGGTTCCACATATATTCATTAATATATGATATTTGTTTTTCTCTTTCTGACTTACTTCACTCTGTATGACAGTCTCTAGATCCATACAAGTCTCAACAAATGACCCAATTTAATTCTTTTTTATGGCTGAGTAACATTCCACTGTATATATGTACCACATCTCCTTTATCCATTCATCTGTCGATGGGCATTTAGGTTGCTTCCATGACCTGGCTGTTGTAAATAGTGCTGCAATGAACATTGGGGTGCATGTGTCTTTTTGAATTATGGTTTTCTTTGGGTATATGCCCAGTACTGGGATTGCTGGATGATATGGTAATTCTATTTTTAGTTTTTTAAGGAACCTCCATACTGTTCTCTATAGTGGCTGTATCAACTTACATTCCCACAAACAGCGCAAAAGGGTTCCCTTTTCTCCACACTCTCTCCAGCATTTGTTTGTATAGTTTCTGATAATGCCCATACTAACTGGTTTGAGGTGATACCTCACTGTAGTTTTGATTTGAATTTCTCTAATAATTAGTGATATTGAGCAGCTTTTCATGTGCTTCCTGGCCATCTGTATGTCTTCTTTGGAGAAATGTCTATTTATGTCTTCTGCCCATTTTTGGATTGGGTTGTTTGTTTTTATAATATTAAGCTGCATGAGCTGTTGTTATATTTTGGAGATTAATCCTTTGTTGATTCGTTAGCAAATATTTTCTCCCATTCTGAGGGTTGTCTTTTTGTCTTGTTTATGGTTTCCTTTGCTGTGCAAAAGATTTGAAGTTTCATTACATCCCATTTGTTTCTTTTTGTTTTTATTTCCATTACTCTAGGAGATGGATCAAAAAAGATCTTGCTGTGATTTATGTCAAAGAGTGTTCTTCCTATATTTTCCTCTAAGACTTTTATAGTGTCTAGTCTTACATTTAGGTCTCTAATCCATTTTGAGTTTATTTTCGTGTATGGTGTTAGGGATTATTCTAATTTCATTCTTTTACTTGAAGCTATCCAGTTTTCCCAGCACCACTTATTGAAGAGACTGTCTTTTCTCCATTGTGTATCCTTGCCTCCTTTGTCAGGGATGAGTTGACCATAGGTGGGTGGGTTTATCTCTGGGCTCTCTATCTTGTTCCATTGATCTATGTTTCTGTTTTTGGGCTAGTACCATATTGTCTTGATTACTGTAGCTTTGTAGTATAGTCTGAAGTCAGGGAGTCTGATTCCTCCAGCTCCATTTTTTTCCCTCAAGACTGCTTTGGCTATTCGGGGTCTTTTGTGTCCCATACAAATTTTAAGATTCTTTGTTCTAGTTCTGTAAAAAATGTCATTGATAATTTGATAGGGATTGCATTGAATCTGTAGATTACTTTCGGTAGTATAGTCATTTTCACAATATTGAGTCTTCCAATCCAAGAACATGGTATATCTCTCCATCTGTTGGTATCATCTTTAATTTCTTTCATCAGTGTCTTATAGTTTTCTGAATACAGGTCTTTTGTCTCCTTAGGTAGGTATTTTATTCTTTTTCTTGCAGTGGTAAATGGGAGTGTTTCATTAATTTCTCTTTCAGATTTTTCGCCATTAGTGTATAGGAATGCAAGAGATTTCTGTGCATTATTTTTGTATCCTGCAACTTTACAAAATTCATTGATTAGCTCTAGTAGTTTTCTGGTGGCATCTTTAGGATTCTCTATGTATAGTATCATGTCATCTGCAAACAGTGACAGTTTTACTTCTTCTTTTCCAATTTGTATTCCTTTTATTTCTTTTTCTTCTCTGATTGCCATGGCGAGGACTTCCAAAAGTGTGTTGAATAACAGCAGTGAGAGTGGACATCCTTGTCTTGTTCCTGATCTTAGAGGAAATGTTTTCAGTTTTTCACCATTGAGAATGATGTTTGCTGTGGGTTTGTCATATATGGCCTTCATTATGTTGAGGTAGGTTCCCTCTATGCCCACTTTCTGGAGAGTTTTTATCATAAATGGCTGTTGAATTTGGTCAAACGCTTTTTCTGCATCTATTGAGAGGATCATATGGTTTTTATCCATCAATTTGTTAATATGGTGTATCACATTGATTGATTTGCATATATTGAAGAATCCTTGCATCCCTGGGATAAATCCCACTTGATCAGGGGGTATGATCCTTTTAATGTGTTGTTGGATTCTGTTTGCTAGTATTTTGTTGAGGATTTATGCATCTATATTCATCAGTGATATTGGTCTGTAATTTTCTTTTTTTGTAGTATCTTTGGTTTTGGTATCAGGGTGATGGTGGCCTCATAGAACGAGTTTGGGAGTGAGTTTGGGAGTGTTCCTTCCTCTGCAATATTTTGGAAGAGTTTGAGAACGATGGATGTTAGCTCTTCTCTAAATGTTTGATAGAATTCACCTGTGAAGCCATCTGGTCATGGACTTTTGTTTGTTCGAAGCTTTTTAATCACATTTTGAATTTCATTACTTGTGATTGGTCTGCTCATATTTTCTATTTCTTACTGGTTCGGTCTCAGAAGGTTGTGCTTTTCTAAGAATTTGTCCATTTCTTCCAGGTTGTCCATTTTATTGGCATACTTTTGCTTGTAGTAGTCTCTTGGGATGCTTTGTATTTCTGCGTTGTCTGTTGTAACTTCTCCTTTTTCATTTCTAATTTTATTGATTTGAGTCCTCTCCCTTTTTCCTGATGAGTCTGGCTAATGGTTTATCAATTTTTTTTTAATCTTCTTAAAGAACCAGCTTTTTGTTTTATTGATCTTTGCTATTGTTTTCTTTGTTTCTATGTCATTTATTTCTGCTCAGATCTTTATGATTTCTTTCCTTCTGCTAACTTTGGGTTTTGTTTGTTCTTCTTTCTCTAGTTCCTTTAGGTGTAAGGTTAGATTGTTTGAGATTTTTCATTTTCTTGAGGTAGGCTTGTATAGCTATAAACTTCCCTCTTAGAACTGCTTTTGCTGCACCCCATAGGTTTTGGATCATCGTGTTTTCATTGTCATTTGTCTCTAGGTATTTTTTGATTCCCTCTTTGATTTCTTCAGTGATCTCTTGGTTATTTAGTAATGTATTGTTTAGCCTCCATGTGTTTGTGTTTTTTACATTTTTTCCCTGTAATTCATTTCTAATCTCATAGTGTTGTGGTCAGAAAAGATGCTTGATATGATTTCAATTTTCTTAAATTTACCAAGGCTTAATTTGTAATCCAAGATGTGATCCACCCTGGAGAATGTTCCTTGCACACTTGAGAAGAAAGTGTAATCTACTGTTTTTGGATGGAATGTCCTATAAATATCAATTAAATCTATCTGGTCTATTGTGTCATTTAAAGCTTCTCTTTCCTATTTATTTTCACTTTAGATGATCTGTCCACCGGTGTAAGTGAGGTGTTAAAGCCCCTATTATTGTGTTACTGTCTATTTCCTCTTTTATAGCTGTTAGCAGTTGCCTTATGTATTGAGGTGCTCCTATATTGTGTGCATATATATTTATAATTGTTATGTCTTCTTGGACTGATCCCTTGATCATTATGTAGTGTCCTTCCTTGTCTCTTGTAACATTCTTTATTGTAAAGTCTATTTTATCTGATATGAGTATGGCTACTCCAGCTTTCTTTTGATTTCCATTTGCATGGAATATCTTTTTCCATCTCCTCATTTCCAATCTGTATGTGTCCCTAGGTCTGAAGTGGGTCTCTTGTAGACAGCATATATATGGGTCTTGTTTTTGTATCCATTCAGCCAGCCTGTGTCTTTTGGTAGGAGCATTTAATCCATTCACGTTTAAGGTAATTATCAATATGTATGTTCCTATTACCATTTTCTTAATTGTTTTGGGTTTGTTTTCATAGGTTCTTTTCTTCTCTTGCATTTCCCACTTAAAGAAGTTCCTTTAGTATTAGTGTCAAGCTGGTTTGGTGGTGCTGAATTTTTTTAGCTTTTGCTTGTCTGTAAAGCTTTTGATTTCTCCATTGAATCTGAATGAGATCCTTGCCATGTACAGTAATCTTGGTTATAGGTTCTTCCCTTTCACCACTGTAAGTATATCATGCCACTCCCTTCTGGCTTGTATAGTTTCTGCTGAGAAATCAGCTGTTACCCTTATGGGAGTTCCCTGTATGCTTTTTGTCATTTTTCCCTTGCTGCTTTCAATACTTTTTCTGTGTCTTTAATTTTTGCCAATTTGATTACTATGTGTTTTGGCAGGTTTCTCCTTGGGTTTATCCTGTATGGGACTCTCTGTGCCTCCTGGACTTGAGTGGCTATCTCCTTTCCCATGTTAGGGAAGTTTTTGACTATAATCTCTTCAAATATTTTCTCTGGTCCTTTCTTTCTCTCTTATCCTTCTGTGACCCCTATAATGCGAATGTTGTTGCATTTAATGTTGTCACAGAGGTCTCTTAGGCTGTCTTCATTTCTTTTCATTCTTTTCCCTTTATTCTGTTCTGCAGCAGTGAATTCCACCATTCTGTCTTCCAGGTCACTTATCCATTCTTCTGCCTCAGTTATTCTGCTATTGATTCCTTCTAGTGCAGTTTTCAATTATTTTATTGTTCACCTCTGTTTGCTTGTTCTTTAGTTCTTCTAGGTCTTTGTTAAACATTTCTTGCACCTTCTCGATCTTTGTCTCCAGTCTTTTTCCAACGTCCTGGATCATCTTTACTATCATTATTCTGAATTCTTTTTCTGAAAGGTTGCCTATCTGCACTTCATTTAGTTGTTTTTCTGGGGGTTTATCTTTTTCCTTCATCTGTTACATAGCCCTCTGCCTTTTCAACTTGTCTATCTTTCTATGAATGTGATTTTTGTTCCATGGGCTGCAGGATTGTAGTTCTTCTTGCTTCTGCTGTCTGCCCTCTGGTGGATGAGGCTATCTAAGAGGCATGTGCAAATTTCCTGATGGGAGGGACTGGTGGTGGGTAAAACTGATTGTTTCTCTGGTGGGCAGAGTTCAGTAAAACTTTAATCCACTTGACTGCTGATGGGTGGGGCTGGGTTCCCTCCCTGTTGGTTGTTTGGCCTGAGGCAACCCAACACTGGAGCCTACCTGGGCTCTTTGCTGGAGCTAATGGCAGACTCTGGGAGGGCTCACGCCAAGGAGTACTTTGCAGAACTTCTGTTGCCAGTGTCCTTGTCCCCACGGTGAGACACAGCCACCCCCCGCCTCTGCAGGAGACCCTGCAACTCTAGCAGGTAGGTCTGGTTCAGTCTCCCCTTGGGTCACTTCTCCTTCCCCTGGGTCCCGATGTGCACACTACTTTGTGTGTGTCCTCCAAGAGTGGAGTCTCTGTTTGCCCCAGTCCTGTAAATGTCTTGCAATCAAATCCCACTAGCCTTCAAAGTCTGATTCTCTAGGAATTCCTCCTCCCGTTGCCGGATTCTCAGGTTGGGAAGCCTGACGTGGGGCTCAGAACCTTCACTGCAGTGGGTGGACTTCTGTGGTATAAGTGTTCTCCAGTTTGTGAGTCACCCATCCAGCAGTTATGGGATTTGATTTTACTGTGATTGCACCCCTCCTACCATCTCATTGTGGCTTCTTTGTCTTTGGATGTGGGGTATCTGTTTTGGTGAGTTCCAGTGTCTTCCTGTTGATGATTGTCCAGCAGCTAGTTGTGATTCTGGTGTTCTCACAAGAGGGAGTGAGAGCATGTCCTGTCCTTCTACTCCGCCATCTTAGTACATAGTCAGGGCCTTTATTTATAATATGTAAATAACTCTTTCAAATCAGCAATAAGAAAACAGACAAACCATTTAAAAATGGGCAAAAGATTTGAACACTTTACCAGAGAAGATAAACAGATGGCAAATATGCACATGAAAAGATGCTTGACATAGTCATTAAAGAAATGCAAAATAAATGAATAGATTGTACTGTACACTTATGAGAATGGCTAAAAATTAAAGACTGACTATACCAAATACTGCTAAGGATTTAGAGGAAGTGGAACTCTGATACACTACTAGAAGGAATGTAAAATGGCACATCGCTTTGGAAAGCAGTGTAGCAGTTTCTTAAGAAGTTAAACATACACATACCATATTATCTAGCCATTCTACTCCTACTTATTTTCTCAGGGTGGCGGAAAGATGTCCACATAAAGATTGGTACACAAATGTTCATAGCAACTTTACTTATAAAAGCCCCAAAATGGAAACACTCCGAATGCCTACCGACAGAGTACTGTATAAACAAATTATATCCATACAGTGGACTACTTACTATTCCAAGAGAAAGAGAAATTACCTACTGATAGAAACAACAACATGGGTGGATCCCAACATATTTATGCTGAATGATAAAAGCCAGACACAAAAGAATACTTATTTTTTGATTATTTAAAACTCTAGAAAATATAAACTAATTTCTAATAACAGAGAACACTTCAGTGGTTGCCTGGACAGTGATGTGGGAGTTGTTTAGAGACATGAGGAAACTTTTGAGGGTGATAAATATGTTTAGCATCTTAATTGCAATGATGGTTTCACAAGTGTATACATTTGTCAAAACCTATCAAATTGTACATTTTACATATGTAGTTTATCTTATTGTCAATTATACCGCAATAAATCCATTACAAAACAAAAATGGTGAACATAATTCTTTTTAGAATGTTTAATGAATATTTAAATATGAATTGTCAATTTCCATACACTTCCCTTCTACAGATTTGCTGATAATCTCACATATTGTGGATACCTATAAAGCATATAAAATTATGCAAGAAGTTTAAGTTCGCCTGCCTAAAGAAATTACACTTAGATAAATTTGGAACATAGGCATCATTATACTTCTTGAGTTTAGTCCCACTTATTCATGCATGTAATGTTTATACTACGATGTTAACATATAGTGTTCATTTTGATCTATGTTCCTTGAAGACAGAAGAGATCCCTCTGCTCAGAACAGAGATAACCCAAATTTGATTGGGAGCCAAATGGTATTGTGTGACCTAATTAAGTGGTGGGTATTTCATGAGCTTAGTCTTTCACATCTGGCTGTTATTAGATAGCCCTACTTGGCTACCCCACAAAGCAGCATTTGATCTAAGGGCCAACTCTGCCCCACAATTTGCTAATGTCTCTCACACTGACTAAATCTCCAGGGAGAGGTCAGGCCCAAGAAACAAAGTAGGAGATATCTCTGCAGAGGGACTTCTATTTCTATTTTTGTTTGGTTTTTAAGTGCATTTTGCCTTGACTAACTTCAAATATTGATTGTTAGAGTGGACTGGAAATGCAATGATTGACTGATCACAATGTATTACATACAATGAATTTTGAATACCACAGGACTAATTGAATAAATGAACGGAAATATTAATATTGAATTAATAGGAATGATCAGAGTGAATTAAGCACAGCGGGCCAAATTCTGCCCCTGGATATGCATGCACAATTTCCATTGACTTCAATGGGGGTTTTGTTGTGTGTATCCAAGGGCAGAATCCAGCTTAATGAATTTTTTAATTGTTTTTAAATGGTGAATGAATTGGTTAAAGTGCAAAGCACCAGAGATGATTCCTTACATATTGCATATATTTCTGTATTTTTTTTCATATGCTTGAACTCTTACATCTATGATCCACCTCAAAAGTCTGATTTTAAAGTTGGAGAAAATAATATAAAAAATAAAATCAATGCTGTTACGTTTTCTTTGTAAACAGCTAAAACATACGCATCACTGCAGGTTTCTATTTCTGTATATTAAAATTATAATACTTTCATTTATTAATGAACCACTAAAAGGAATCTGAAACTTTGGTGACCAGGAATTCATCCATGTCCTCTCAAGTGTCCCTCATGTGAATGCCAATAGACCAAGGTGCATCCTCCACCATACCATTCATCACCTTATTTGAGTTAGAAAATCTTTTGCCAACGATTATCGATACCTGTGCTTATTATTTGATCTTGAGCAACTGTCATATCAGTTTAGTTTTTCAGATTTAGATATGAAATTTTACTACTAAAACCCTTTTAGATTAAGAATCTATGATGAAATCTTAAATATGTTTGATCCCTTGATAGATTCAGTCATTTAGATAGACCAATTCTACTTTACATCATCACACCACCAGCCTGAGACAAAGAAATTCAATGCCTTAGACCTGAAATTTATAATAATTCATTATAAGACATTTTCCTTAATATATTTTCTCCCAGGTAATGAAAAATAGTCTTTGTGTGAGATAAGCTCTAAACATGCATAGGAAAAGTGTGCCTGTGTGTGTGTGTGTGTGTGTGTGTGTGTGTGTGTGCACATTTTGGGGATAAGGCTTAGAAGAACTCACCTGTATAAGAAAAATAAAACAAAACAAAAACCAGAATATTATACATTCCTTGACTGAATGTATAATGTAAAGTTAAAATAATCAAATTAGTCGTTTTGTTTTTAGTTTTTAAATTAATAGGTTTAAATTTTTAGAGCAGTTTTAGGATCACAGCAAAATTTAATGGAAAGTTCACAGAATTCCTACATACACAAACACCCTCATCATAAACATCCATAATCAATGTGGTACTTTGTTACAACTGATGAACCAACACTGACATGTCATAATCAACCAATGTCCATAGTTTACATTAGGGTTTATTATTTGTGTTATACATTCTATGGATAACAAACATATACGGGCATGTATCCACCATTGTAGTATATACAGAATAGTTATCCTGCCCTAAAAATTCTCTGTGCTTCAACTATTCATACTCTGCTTGCCTTAAATCCCTGACAACCACTGATCTTTTTTACTGTCTCCATAGTTTTGCCTTTTTAAGGCAAAATTTATATGTCATATAGTTCAAATCATACAGTGTGTAACATTTGCAGACTGGCTTCTCTCACTGAGCAATATTCATTTAAGATTCCTCCATCTCTTTTCATGGTTTGACAGTTCATTTCTTTTTAGCATCAAATAATCTTTCACTGTCTGGATGTACCACAGTTTATCCATTCATGTACTGAAGGACTTCTTGGTTACTTCTAAATTTTGGCAATTATGAATAAAGCTGCTATAAAAAAATCCATGTGCAGGTTTTTGTGCGGACATGAACTTGTGGTTATGAACTTGAATATTACAAAACCTGGGGGGCTGGGATGGGCAGGGGAAAAAACTTGGCTGAATTCAAATATATCAATAAATTTTTATAGTAGCTTATGAGACAAAACACACTATTAAAATAACTGCTGAAATTTTTTCATATATTATAATTTTAGTCATGTAGTATATGGATGAAAATTAATGAATTAAAACTTCTTTCAGTTAAGGGGAGAAAAAAAAAACTGTTCAATTTATTTGGATAAATACCAAAGAGTGTAATTGATGGATCATACGGAAGGAATATGTTTAGCTTTTTAAGAAACTGCCAAACTGTCTTTCAAACTGGTTGTACCATTTTGCATTCTCACCAAAAATAAATGAGAGTTCCTGTTGCTTCACATCATTCCCAGCATTCCATGTTATCAGCAGATTAGATTTTAGCCATTTTAGTAGTGGCTAAATATTGGGTAGTGGTATCTCATTGTTATTTTTATATGCAAATCCCTAAAGGTGGATGATTTTGAGCATCTTTTTACACACTTATTTGCTATCTGTATATCATCATTGGTGAAGTATCTGTTCAGATCTTTTGTTCATTTTTTGAGTTTTTTATTTCTGTTTTACTGAGATTTAAGAGTTTTTGGTGTGCTTTGAGTAACAGTACTTCATCAGATATGTGTTTTGTAAATATTTTCTTCCAGTCTGTGGTTTGTCTTCTTGTTCACTTGATAGTGTATTTCACAGAAGAGAAAAGAAGTTTTAAATTTTAATGAAGTCCAGTTTGTCAATCCTTTCTTTCACTGATTGTGCCTTTGATACTTAATCTAAAATGTGCATATAAAAACAAGATTTTATCTAGATTTTCTCCTATGTTATCTTCTAGGAGTTTCACAGTTTTGCATTTTACATTTAGGTGTGGGAACAATTTTGAGTTAATTTTGCTCTCCAGGTGAATATTTAATGGTTAAGATCTGCCCTGCCTCCTGAACAAAGGTGTTTTGAGGGTCTCAAATGAGAAAAAATAACATAACTGAAATTACATTAAAAGCTGTGAGGCGATTCCCTGGTGGCGCAGTGGTTGAGAATCTACTTGCTAATGCAGGGGACACGGGTTCGTGCCCTGGTCTGGGAAGATTCCACATGCCGCGGAGCAACTAGGCCCGTGAGCCACAACTACTGAGCCTGCGCGTCTGGAGCCTGTGCTCTGCAACAAGAGAGGCCGCGATAGTGAGAGGCCCGCGCACCGCAATGAAGAGTGGCCCCCGCTTGCCGCAACTAGAGAAAGCCCTCACACAGAAACAAAGACCCAACACAGCTAAAAATAAAAATAAATAAATTTTAGAAAACCCCACAAAAAACTGTGAAATACATGGAGGAAATCCTTTCAGTATTCAGTATCTATATCATGACAACAGTCTAATTAAAACTATACTGGTGATAGCTGGTTGAATTATAGAACTTTAATTTGGGGGTGTTTGTTTTTGTTTTATTGCTTTGTAGTTATTTATTTTGAATTTTTAAATTTGCTTTATAAGAAATGTGAAACAGTTCCACTAAAACTTAAATTAACAGGCTGGAGATATTTTTGAGTGCTACCTTAGAGCAATGAAAATACTGTTAGTGGGTGATTTGATAGTAACTGTGGAAACAAACTATGGACTATGGAGAAATATTACCTTACATCAACCTTGCATTATGATACTGTTTAATTTTGAAAATATATCATTAACTCACAAAGGGTCGCATCTGTAATTATTCATTCTAACAAAATATTACACGTGATTGGAAAATACAAATGGTGATGGGAATCAATTTCATACACAGTAGTTTAGAGTTCTTTAAATAATAGGCAATGAAACTCAAAAGAAATTGCTGCAAACAAGTCTGTAAATAACTTGTAACAAAAGGTACATCAGTAATCCTGAAAACCTAACAATAAAGTCACTCTGTGTCTTATCCACTACACTTCACCCTTGCTACTCAAAGTGTGGTGTGGGGACCCACAGAGTTGTCATCATTACATCTCAGGCCTATCCCAGACCACCTGCTTCATAGTATTCATTTTTTTAAAAAAAACACAAAAATAAAAAACCAGGTGACAGATGCAAGCGTTTAATCAAAAAGCACTGCTCTACAGTCTTAATAATATACTTAAAAATAAATTATCTGGAGTTAGAGCAGCTCTGTAATTAAGTGTTTGTTTAACTTTGGATAAATTGTTCAGTCTGCCTATACTCAGTCTCCTCATCTGTCATGTGGGTATAATATGTACTTTGGAAATTGTTTTGAGGATAAATATCATTTATGAAGTACATTCATTTTTACATCCATGCAATTGTTCATGAACTACCTCAAGTAACAAGTTTTATGGGGCACTTCTGAATAATATTTTTCTCACTTTCTTTCCCTGTAAGACAATAACTTTTGTCATAAAGATTACAGAGAAAAAACATAACATAGAAAATGCACATTAGTGTAAAAGAAATACACTGTTCTTTTACCCCAGGCATTTCTGGGTGTCCTCAGTATGCAAAACCTCTGTCATCCCCAGCCTCTTCTAGTCTGTTCTCAACTGTGCATGTGCTAAGCTACCGTACACTTATGGTGGCGTTCAGCCTTCATGTTTACCAGTATATGTCACTACTTAGGATTGGTCAGAAATTCTGTCTCACATGTGTCTGATAGTTGTCTGTCTTCTCTGCCAGTGCCAATCCCTGATTGTAGCCATTTCCCTTCCCACCTGCAAAGACAATATGAGTTTTCCACAGTAGCAATCACCCAGGCATTGCTGAGCTTCTCCACTGTACGTGCAGAAATGGAAATCATTGTACCCTATCAGTACCTGTCTTATTTCTCTCCTCCCCTAACTTTTCATTTATCTCAGGAGATTATCTTCTCATTACCATGATTTTCCATGAGGCCCTCTGATCATCATGTTAACATATCTATATTTACAGTCTTCTTGCATAATTATAATGCCTATCTTCTGCCTGACACATCACTGTCCCTTAATATGTGATATTTTCTTTTTTCAATCCAGGCTGCTATTGGAAGCATCTCAGAATAATACTATCATTATAAATATAATTTAGGTGTTTTTATCATTAGTTGTTTATCACAATCCTGTTACTGAGACCAACTTGGCACATTTAAACTTATAAATGCTAATTACTAGCATATGGTCAGTAAAGCTTTTAGACTAAAAAATCTCTGTATATTTGCCTTCTCTAAGGTCTTGTTCTGGAATTAGAATTGAAGACCCTTTACACTACAGCTTGGGTTTTATGCATTTATTCATATTAGGAGTACAGGAACATTCATTGCACATAATTTAGAAAGTGTTTCTGCCTAAAAATCTGTCCCTGAAGACTCAGGAGTTTATTCCCATTCAACTTATCTTAACAAATCAGCTATTGACATGGTGGTCAAATAGGGACTTTTAAGAATACCGGTGGATGCTGGTAGTAATTACCTGGGGATAACAAGCATAAACAGAATTGCCTCGGTAAGCCTGGATGCATGGTCACATTAGGTTTTGGTAATTTCACCATTGGTATGCTTACGGGTCATCCTTGATTCACAGGTATTTCAATGATGGAAGCATCCTTTATCCAGGCAAAAGTGTAGTGCAGCACTAGATACAGTATAAAAAAACCTCTTAGGACATATACAACTAAAAAACTGAATATGAGACTATGAAGATGAGAACCCAGTCTAAAAGGAGAGCCAGGAAACAATGGAAGAGGATGAAGACTAGGGAGAACTGATAGGAGAGAAAGATTGACAAGGATGGTAATAGGTGTTGTCAAAAGCAACTGATGAGAGAAAAATGACTGTAGTACCTAGAAGGTACGAGTAGCTTTTGGAAGAATCAGCAAGAGAGACTTTAAGAGTGTCCATCTACACAGACAAATGCCATCTTTGTATTAATTCTAAATGTATTTTCCATTTATTTATTTTTTAATAGATCTTTGTTGGAGTATAATTGCTTCACAATGCTATGTTAGTTTCTGTTGCACAACAAAGCGAATCAGCCATATGCATACATATATCCTCATATCCCCTCCCTCTTAAGCCTCCCTCTCATCCTCCCTATCCCTCCCCTCTAGGTCATTGCAAGAAAAGCTATGTGTTTTCCTTATAGCTAATTAATAACTTGTATTATGAATTATGAATAGATTTCTGACATTAAAAAAAGTATAATGTCAAGGAAAACTAGAATATGAAGGAATTTGAATACCTATTTAATATGTATAATATTGTATATAATATATGCATATATACTTCCGGACAATGCTGGTTAGAAGTAAGCTTTAAATGGATACAATTTGATATTTAATAGTAAAGAGAAATTGGGTCTGGTTGGTAATATTATTGAATCCTCTTTTGGAAATAAATATAATGTGTTAAACAGTAATGACATACACTACTTTTTAAAGTGATGTTACATATTTTATAGATGCCCCGGTAGGATTCTTTATGTGCCTGTCTTTTGGATTGAACAGGAGATGAGCAGACAGATGAACAGGATGGCTGATCAGGGAACACCTTTCTTGGCTGCCCTGCAGTTTTTTCAGGCTGGCAGATACCCTAAGGAGGGTACTTAAAGTTAGGTAAGAAACATTTGTAAGTTTAAAGTTTAGTAAGGAAGAAAGAGAGAATTTATTTTGCCTGTTTAAAAGTGCACATTTTAGTGTTTTGGGGGCATCAAGCATGCAAAAAGCAAATGTAATTGTTCTGTGAATTTGGCCCTTGGGTTTTTCATTCAAACCTAAGCATTGCAACCAGATCAGAAATTTCAACAATGTGGCATCTCTATGACTTTCTCTGTGAAATCTAATGCTCTGTTTCGTAGACATAATATAAAACACTCTGTAGGTCTGCGTTATGTAACCTCCAACCATATAATTCCATACTTGGCTCAAAATCTGAAATTTTCCCTGGAAAAATATAAAGAAATAATAATAGAATTAAATTTGAAGTCACTCACATTAAAATATATGAGAACTTTACCTTTTAAAAGCTGAATATGACTATCTGCTTTAAATAATAACTAATCTGGACCAGCTTAATACAGTTTTTGATAATGTTTCACTTCATATTCAATTTTGGAAGTCTCTTGGTTTGCATATTCTTTGAATTTCGTTCTTTTGATATTAAATAAAATTTAGAGAAACGAATTTACCCAACTTAGCAAGGCAAATATTGATTTTGTTATAAAATCGATGCCATTTGTCAGGCTTCCTCACATTAAACATGCTAGAGTACACATGATTTTATTAAGCCACCACTAAATTCATGCGTTACATAATCTAACCCTTTTCTGACTTTTGAGTTCTCTCAAGGATTCAGAACAATATTTAATATGAAGAATTAATAAAAATGTCTCTAATTTTGAAATTTAACTTCCTCTTGGAATAGAATAATGGTTGTGCTGATTATATATATGTATGCCTAACTTATTAGCTCTCTGAAGACAAGGATTTCTTAGGAAACTGTTCCCATTTCAAAGGGAGACAAAACGATCTTTTTGAAAGTTACATACTCTACAAACCTTGGCTCCATTTTTATTTTAAAATAAAATAAATTTAAATATGATATTAATGAGAATTATTTTATACAAACCGGTGGTCCCTTATGATTTCTACGCTTAGTCAGATGTTGTCCTTAGAAGCAAATATGAAGTTCTTTTACGAGTCAGTAGTGTTAATCTCAGCTTCGCAGAAATAACACATTAGACTAGAGGTCTAATGAGATCTTCAGAGTCTCAACTGGCCTAGTCTATCCTCTCTAGCAGGAGGAACACATTTCTTGTATGAAAGCATTAACTATTTTCAGAGGGATGAAAACCTAAGGTTTTATGTTAAACAAACAAACAAGAATAACAACATCAACAAAATCTGCTGTTCCCTCTCTGGTAACTTTTCATTAAGATCTTTCAAAGTGTATCAGTGTGTCATCTTAACTTTTTCTCCTCTGTCCTCTATTCACTTTTATAATTCCTACAAAATTTTACATTATGAAGTTAATATATACAGCAATGTATGCATTTTGAAGTTAATAGATATTTCACCAATGAGAAAATTCAATTCTATATTCTTTTTTAAAAAACCATTTTGGCAATGAATATTTTAGTTATGAAGTCCTTTAACAATTCCAGGAGTTAAATGTGTTAATTTATTAACACCTGAAAGGCAAATACCCTCTACCATAGGCATGTTAGTTCACTGGTTTAACTGGTTTAGACTTTGGATTTATCTGGACTTGGGTTAGAATGCCAGGTTTATCATATAAGATCTCTGAGACCATGACACTGAGTCCTCAATTTAAAGAGAGGGTCAGGAACAAATGCCAAGAAGATAAAGACCTGGGGATTTAATAGGTGAGAAAGTCTGACAAGGATAGTGACAGGTGTTGCTAGGAGTAATTGATGAGAGGAAAGTTACTGTATTATTTACAAGGTGTAAGTATAAGTTACTTATTCTCTTTGAATCTTATTGCCTAGCTATGAAATAAGAACAGTAATACCAAACTCACAGAGTACATAATGTTCTAAGCTCAGTGCTTAAACAGAGCCCCCAATAAAGAAGTTTTCTTCTTCCTCTCCTCCTCCTCTTCCTTCATCATTTTGCGTATATACATATATGTGTGTGTGTGTGTGTGTGTGTGTTTTACTTTTAGATACTTAACCTATTATAGAAAACCCCGAAGTGTCATTGTGTTGTTTCCAATTTTGCATATTATCAACAATACAGTGTTTACATCATTTGCAACATTCTTAAATATTACTACTTTGTCCTGAATCGAACATTTCTCTAGGGTTTTCAGATCAATTTTATACTAACACTTCACAAATACAACCCATGACCACAGTGAGGAGCAAGTTTGTTAGGCCTAATATTTAGGACCCAGTACCAGTGAGGTCAAGATCATGGACAATCCAGTACCAATGGGATCAAGGACATGGATTTTCCCATTGCACTTCAGGTAGGCAACAACTTCTCTAAGATGACACACATAACCTCCTGGTGGACACTGTGTGTGTAACTAAGCAAGAAAGTGTATATAGTTTGTGTATGTTCATCACTATCTCATATAGCAATTCTAAGGGCTTACCCAGTAAAGAGTGAACAAGAAGTATCCCATAAGGATCAACATGGACCATCAGGCCACATACCATTTCCTTCATTTATCTTCTATTTGTCTTTTTAATATAAAAAATTTTGGAGGGGATAATTTTAGATTTATAGAAAACTTGCAAAGACTGTGCAGAGAACTCCCAGGTACCTCACACCCAGTTTCTCCTATTGTTAATATCTTACATTACTATGGTACATTCATCAGAATTAATGAGCTAACATTGGTACATTACTGTTAACTAAAATCCACACTTTATTTGAATTTTACTAGTTTTTCTATGTCATTTTTCTGTTTTGAGATCCCATGGAAAATACTACTTTACATACAGTCCTCATAGCTTCATAGTCTCCTTTGACCTGTGAATATAACAAACTTTCCTTGTTTTTTGATTACCTTGACAAATCTTGAGGAGTACCAATCAGATAATTCATAGGAAGTCTCTTAATTGTGCTTTTTTTCTAATATTTTTCTCATGGTGAGACTAGGGTTATCGGTTTGGGGGAGGTCTTCTTTTTTTTTTTTTTCGTGTGCTGATTATATTTTGTCTGGCTGAGAGTTCAAAAAAAGCTTTTCCATGTGAGGCAACGTTTGGGCTCATCCTGCTTTATTTAGCTCTCCTTGTTCAATTTCACTTAGTGACTGAGATGAAAGCTATTCCAATAACTACCAGAGGGGATGAGATGATGCTAGCAAATAACCATGAAAAACAGAAGAAAATATTTTAGCCTATTTCTCTGAATATGTAAAATTCCTCCCCAAGTATATTTTCCTGAATCTTCTTTCACACCAAATACAACTGCTCACCACATATTACTCTTCAGTATATTTCTTTCATTTTGTATACAAAAAGGTCAATCTGAAAATATACATCAAACCTGAATGAAAACATCCTCTATTCCTATGCAACATACCAGTGCTTGAAGTTTTCTCTTCCAGCATTATTTGTTTAATAGAAATATTTTCCATACCACCTGGTTCTGGCAGAAAGTCAAAATTTGCATTTATATGAGGTAGTTTATCAAATATAACATACAGAAGTCTGTTAAGTACACATTGCATTTTGTTTGTGAGAAAATCTGTTTGTATTTAATGTAGTTTTTAAATTAACCTTAATGAAAGCTTCTGAAAATTGTTGTTCTAAGCATTTGAAATATGCAACAAGAACGGGTGGAAGACATAAACATGTTTTCCATTATATGTTATCAGATAGCCCAAAATTACTACAAAGAATAATGTGGGACTATGTTAAATTAGAAAGATAAGCAAGCATTTAGTTAAAAGCAAAGGTCTTTAGAAGAGGAAAGCATCTAACACAGTTAACCCCAAACATCTTACAACAATCTTCAGTCAGAGGCATTTTAACATTTTTCAGTTAGAATGTTATCTACTATATGCAGAAACAGATTATTTGCACCAAAATTTAAGATTTCATTTCTCTTAATCTAAGATCTGCCAAATACTCAAAGACTCACCCAAGGTTTTCTGAAGTGCTAAAAAACAGGTAATTGGAACATGAACCTATCTGGCCGTGTCTCTTAATAGTCCATTCTATTCTTGTTTTTCTACTGTCTTTTCACTACTTACAATATTGCCCTTAGTAACCTTTTGAATTTTAACATATCCCAGTGATTTTCACCTAGAGGACTCCCCAACAGTGAATACAAGATTAATATTTATTTCTAGTAGGCCTGTTTTTTATCAGTTGTGGAAAACTCAAGTGTCTTTACATCTTGAGACACTTGAATCTCTACTTGTTTCCCTCCTATCTTTGCTATATAAAAGGAAATACTCAGTACTTTCAGATGGTGAATTTTTTCAATTAAAGCTAGATATCCAGATATTGTACACAATCACACAACTTTTAAATGCTAGAAACTAGCTTTAAAATATTTTATGTATTGTGTAAGTCAAACAAATATGGCTGGTGCCAGTTTGCAAGCTGTGATATAAAGTATAATAAATAACGAAAGTTAAGGATCTCCTAATTCAAGCAAAAGCTGGGAAAATGACTTTTTCCTTCAGCAAATATTATATTCCTTTGTATGGAAAGCCATGGGATATTTAGAAATAAATCAGATGTTATTCAGAGGTTTGCTCTTCAATGCTTACAGCATTTGACAAAGTCTGGGTTATGGTCCTTAATCATAGAATTTGCTACACCTTTGATCACAAATATCTTTGAAGCCATTGAAGCACTGTTCTGACAATTTTAAAAAAAAATCTTACAACAAAGTTTTTATGCAATAAATTCCATCTTTGACTAAACTATTCAACAGTTCTAGTTTCCTAAGCTTTTCACCTCCTAACCTTAAATGTATTTATTTATAATTTTTATCATATGAAAGCCTGATCTAAAATATTTGATTTAGTAGAACTATACACAGAGGGTTTGATGCTTCATATATTTCTTTCTGATTTGTCATCTGTTCAAAGTGCATTTTGCTCTTAACCATCATACATAGCAGTGACTTCTTGGATTAGTGTCCAGGTAGCTTTGGTTGGGAGAGAGAGACCTATGTGAAGCTGTGTATTTCTATGCTAAGATCTGTCAAAAAAAAAAAAAAAAAAAAAAAAAAGCAGTGCACCCCACACTCTTTCCTTACAGGCACAAAGGTGGGAAAAGTTCCTAAAATTTTACTTCTCCCTCCATCTTCATCAGGACCCTCTATCAACAAAGAAATTGACAGAACTGGATATGAATCCTAGACCTCTCCCCTCCTGGACCCCAGCTTAACACAGTCCTACGAGGGATAGGCTTTGAGTTCTTTGCCACGTCTACTCTGCCCTTTGCAAATCCTTCCATATAACAAATTCAACATCTTTAATGTAAGAATGATTTCATACACTGATTATTATTATTTCTAGAATGCATTTGAAGCGTGATTTAACCTGTTTGAGGGAGATGTTAAAGGATAACAGAGTTGTTTAGTAGAGTTTTAGGAGTCAGATATTTTTAAGTGTAAATAAGTTTTCTTGTAAATCTTTTCACCCTAAATTATATGAGAATTCAATCTTAAAATATAATGTAGAACCATCGCAGCAGGTCTGGGAGAAATTAGACCTTTGTACACATGCAAATGTGTGGTTTTGTCTATTAAAATTTGTAAGAAGGCACATGGAACGCATGTTCATGTATTAGTACAGAACTTAAAGTACCATAAAAACTCATATAAATAACTTCAGAAACTTTGGCACAGTTTTTATAATAATCTCAGGGATAGAAAACGCTTGTCCTGTGTCTATAGTTATGATTTTTAAAAAAACAGTCATGTTTAGTAGATAAAATGAATAAACTTAAATTGGATCATACACTGGGCTACAACAACATAAAAGATTAAAATCCAATTTCTCCACATTACAAACATCACGTGCCATTATTATAGTATGCAAACAATGTAAAATGGTAATTGTACCATAAAAGGTATATAGGTTCACAGTTTTAAAGAGGACAATACTAATTTAAGGTGTATATTTTGGCATACCTTAATTAATATAATTTATTGTATTATTTTTAGTCATTCTAATATAACACATAAAATGTTACTAATACTTACATGCCTATTTTCTAGATAGATTTGTAGGACCTTGGCTAGTAAAGAATTTTATGAATTGAAATGTATTTTAAAGTCTGATAAAGTTTAAAGTCAGATAAAACTGAGTTTCTTATTAATCTTATCAATGTTGAAGGTTTGTGGTCTATGAACCATAGGCATTTGAATCACCTAACAATACTTGTTAAAAACATAAACCCTTGGGCACCATGCTGGAATTCACATTCTTGCCATAACCAGGTGGTTTTCTTGCACAGAAGGAATTAAGAACTACTGGTTTACATATCAAGAAATCATTATGATGAGTTCATTACTTCTCCAATGGGTCTCAGAAATCCTTCATAGCAAGGTAGAATTTCATCATTAGCATGTTTGCTGCATTGAGATGTTTCTCTTTGCTAACCATTATATTAGAGCCACTAGATTTTCTCTAAGAAACTCATTTGATATTTTTCCATTTTCTGTGAAGTACCTATTTACATCAGTTAGAGAATTCTGTTTTTTAAAAATGTATGTTTAACTATAATATCTCTTTCATACCCCATATCTTTCCAAAAAGAATGTCAGGTGACTTGATATAGTATAAATGATTACAAAATTAAATTTTGGCAGTTCATTTCTTCTCTCTGAATGTTTAAGAAAAAAAAATATCCTATTATGCTTTACCTTTCTGGGTTTTGATCCTTTTCTGATTTTTGATCCTTTTTTTGTACCTAGTGTGACAGGGACTTAAAGAATGTCTCTAACTTGCACATCACTCTGGTTACAACAAAGACAAAACCAGTAATTTTCCACTTCAGATATGTTCTTAAAGTGTATTTTATCTTCATACAAAAAAATCTTTTCTAAAATGAAGACATTAATATTTCCACACTTGACCTTTTCTTGTTACAAAGAGAAATGCAAATAATTTAATAATATTATTGCTTATACCCCTTAAGGTTCAAATAACTAGTTATTATATAAAACAGCTAGGTCTAATCTGCTTCAGAAGAAACATACTCTGTTAGTGTACAATAGCTAATATCAGATCACTAATAGATTTAACCTTGTAAGTTCATAGATATTTAAAAGTGTTATGGTTTGAAGGTCAACTTGTTTGTCTTACTGTAAAAGAAAGGCAAAGAAATGAATAAGAACTAGAAAGAATTAATTCTTCAAAAAGTTTTTACAAATCAAAACCCTGCAGTTTCACACGGAGAACAAAAGAAGCACATTAAACACCAAAGTTTATCAAGACAAATTAGGTCCCAGTTTCAAATTTTCTTTAATCTTTTGCATCTGAACGGTTTTTTTGCCTCATGCTGTTTTCCCTAGTTAAATGTTAAAATGAATTCTAGCCAATACCATTGACTTCCTCCCTTAAAAATATTGAGACACATAATAAAAAATTAATTACTTCCCCTAATTTCCGTGTGATTCTTTAAAAAGATGTAAAATTCATTTAAAGTAAGTGGTGACTTTGTCTTTGAAGATCACGACAATTAACATGGATCAAAGCTTAGGTTCTGTAACGATGATAGCTTATTAGCATAATGAAATTAACTTAGAGACAAGAATCTTTAATAGGTACAACAAAAACGCTTTAATAATACTTGCAGAAAATTATGTATTTGCTAGAAGTACAACAGTTTCAGATTTTCTATCCAATTAATAAGTTGTTAATTAACTCCTTTTCCAAACAATGCGCACTTTAAGTTAACATCTGCCCATTGGAATATTCTGTCTATTGTGCTTCATTTTTTGGAAGGATATTGCACTTTTGCCAACGGTACTTTGTATTTTTTTATTATTAAGAAAATTCAAGTTTACCCTTCCATACCGTAGATCCAGTATTTTCATCATTAAAATAAAAGAAGGCTTAATTTCATACCTTGGGAAGGGAATGAAGATGTCAATATATGATTGCATCATGCAGGAGGTTTACCCTTCAGGTCTTCTGCATTTCGAGGACAAATATTTTTTTGGAAAGCTTTGAGGTGTTATAAAATTTGACCTCCTGTTTCAAGCCAAGAATTAAAAACTCATTTATTAAAAATAATATAATATATATATATAATATATATATATATAATATATAATAATAATATAAATAAGGTCTCACTGTACATGTTGGAAACCACCTGGATTTATGGATAACTAAAAGAATGCTTTATTTCCAGTCTTTAGTCTTAAAAATTATGCTCTATTCAAGTGCTGTTTCAAAATGTACTTTGTCATTTATTTCGCCATTCATTCATTAAGCCAACTTATTGAGCACTAATATTTACTGAGTGTGCCATGCACTATGAGCCTCCCAATACTAAAAGGAAGAGGAGTTGTGTTGTTATAGGTGGTTTTTCACTATTGCTGGTGTTACTGTCATTGATTTTCTCTTTGTCCACGTAGCAGAAATAAGTACTCTCTCCAGGTTCTCTTCCTCTATTATACCTGATTTATCTTTCTGACACAAGTGAGCATAATCCAAAACCAAAATCAATACTCAACAGATGGACGATAGTTTTCATATTAAAATTTAAGGAGGAATTTCTCGCTATTATACCCCCACCCTCCACCTCCAAAAAGCCCTTCCTCTTCCACATCCATATAGGAAATCAGTGTGTTTTCCAGTTTGTATATGTTGGTAGTACTCTTTCTAAGAATTTTCTGCTCTGGATTCAGAAATTTGTGAATAGGCTCTGATCCCAAAATTTTTATGCTGCTCCCAATCCACATCATCAGTTCTGGGATCCCTGGTAAATACCAGGTCCCCTGGCTGCCTCTACCTTTTCTATCAGATATGCGCCCAAACTGGAAATATAGAAATAGGGCTCAGAGCAGACATACAGAGAGAAATACCAGGAGACTAGGAATCTTATGAAGGTTAATGATGCAATGGAGACAAAACTTTGCGATGCTTTCAACTCTAGCCCTCAGAATAGATTGAATTATGGTTTGAGTGAATTAAAACAAAACAGCCTATGAAACCCATCTTTTGGGGGGGATCAGCTCTCACTCCCTACCTGAGCCCTAAGAATATTTTGTACCTTTGTTTCAAAACTTATCAAATTCTATCTCATATGTATAGCTATTTTTGGAGGTATCTTATCACACTGCTCAACTATTCTTGGGGCCCTGTTAAAAACAACAAAAAAGAAAGTACGTTGGGTCCTAAACTATAGTACAATGAAATGTTTGGAGAAATACCCTGACTTCTCTCTTCTTCTCACCCTCCAGTCTCCCACCAATAACTCCAATTGGCCAAAGTTTACTAGAAGCTCAGCGGACAGAAGAGCCTGGGAAATGTACTTTGCAGAGATCAGCCACTTTTTTATAGAGCAGAGCAGGATAAAGGCACTAAATGGATATGAGAATGACTGGCACAATTTCATAAGTGATAACTTCGTATTAACTGCAGATATTAGATACAAGAGAACATTACTAAAATAGAATCTTCACTGCTTTTCTTACCTATTCTGTGGTACTCTAAAGCCCACCACCATTCAGCTTGAATGGACATCTTTCTGAAATATGTGACAGATCATATCAGTCCCCTCAATTTTACATCCTTCAATTCATTCTCATGCTTTATAATATAAATCTTAGTTTATATAGTTTATCACACAGACCCTTTGTGCTTTATGTCCCTTTCACCTCTAGCACCTCCTTCTGGCACTAAAATATACCCTCTGGCCCAACCTAAGTCATTTAAATTTTAGAATGCTTCAAGCTTTTGCAGATCACCATATCTCAGAATGGGTTCTTGGGTTCTTCTACTTGGAATGCCAGTAACCTCTCACCACCTACCACCACCATAGCCATCATCTTTTTTTTTTTTCATTAGAATAACTCTTATATCCTTCAAAATTTAATCTCCATGTCCCTTGTACGACTAGGGGCCTCTTTGTGCTCTGCTTGAGCTCTAGGTATACCTCTGTTGATACATTTCCCTGTAAAAATTGTTTACATTTCATATCCAGTATCCCAGGCAGGATTTTAAGTACACGAAAATTGAGGACTATACCTCCTTAATTTTGAACTAATGTCTATCACATAGCAGGGAAACAATAAAACATTGCTGAATTGGTGAATGAATGAATGAGTAATCCCTACTTTGACCACATTAGGTAACAGTATATTCATTTTATACATTCTATAGCTATAAAGACACTCAACAAAATGAAGCAAAATTTCATTTTGTCATCTATAATATAAGTGAAAGTTCCTCCTTAAAGATATTTTTAAACAGTAATTAAACTAGTTAGAAATGGTCTCCTCTAAATAAAAATAGATTTAGTCTATTTCTTTTTCATCAAGCATTCTCTTTTACTGTAATCCTTTCCCTCTTTACATGAGTGTTGCTACTCTTCACTTTCTAAGGTTTTATACAGCTGTGTCCTGGATTTGAATTTCCCTTGATGACCCTGTTCTTTTAATGTTGCTTTTCTTGTTTGTTTAGAGAATAATTTATGTTTCACACTTAATTTGCATGTTTTTTTCTAATTTCATGGTTTGAACAAGAATATAGTTTTCTGGTCTCATATGACAAGACAGCAGGATAATGTACTGTACTTATTGGAGGCTGGAAAACAGTGATTTAAAAAATTCTCTCTTTTTTTGTGGCATTCCCTCTTATGCTAAAATTCTTTGTTTCTTTGAAACGTATACTGCCCTAAACTGGAATGAACCTGGTGGGCATTCATGTTGGGCTTAATGAAAATATTTAATCATATTTTTCTTTATGTTATATACCTGTGATAAGAACAAATTCTAAATATTAAGGGATGTATTAAATATGAATTTTTAGAGATACCATGTTCCCTTTACTCAGTTTTCCCCAGTGGTATCATCTTGCAAAACCATAGTACCATAACACAACCAAGATATTGACACCGATACAGCCAAGATACAGAACATTTCTATCACTGCAAAAATTACTCATGTTTCTCTTTATAGTCTTCATGCCCTCCCTCACTCTTAAACTGTGGCAACCACTAATCTGTACCCTATTTGTATAATTTTGTCATTTCAAGAAGGTTATATAAATGAAATCATTCAGTATGTAACTTTTTGGGATTGGCTTTTTTTCATTGTGTAATACTCTGGAGATTCACCCAAGTTGTTCTGTGTGTCAACAGTTCATTCCTTTATAATTTCTGAATAGTATTCCATGCACCTAACACTGTGTAGCCATTCATCCACTGAAGAACATCCTGGTTGTTTCCAATATTTGGTTATTATGAATAACAATGCTATGAACATTTGTATAGAGGTTACTGTGTAAACATGGGTTTTTTTGGTTTGTTTTTTGGGGTTTGTTTTAGCATTTTACTCTATTTGCTTTATTGTTTGCTGTTTCTCTTCCATATACATCTAGATCGACATGTATTCACACATACACCCACAAATAATATATATACATAACATTTTTCTGAATGATTCAAGAGTAAGTTACTTGTGTAAAGCCCTTCATCCACAAATATTTCAGTGAGCATTTCCTCTAAAAAATAATATTCTCTTACATTTACACAATAGAGTTTTCAACTTCAGGAAATTTAATATTGATACAATATTTTTATCCAAGCAAACAACCATATGTCAATTTTTTAGTTGACCTAATAATTTCCTATGTAGCATTAATTCTTTTTTCTTTAATTTTTGAATTTTATTTTAATCTTTTATACAGCAGGTTCTTATTAGTTATCCATTTTATACATATTAGTGTATATATGTCAAACACAATCTCCCAATTCATCACACCACCACCACCCAACCCCCCCGGCCCCCCCCCACCGCTTTACTCCCTTGATGTCCATACGTTTGTTCTCTACATCTGTGTCTCAACTTCTGCCCTGCAAAGCAGTTCATCTGTACAATTTTTCTAGGTTCCACATATGATATTTGTTTTTCTCTTTCTGACTTACTTCACTATGTATGACAGTCTCTAGGTTCATCCACGCCTCTACAAATGACCCAATTTCATTCCTTTTTATGGCTGAATAATATTCCATTGTATATATGTACCACAACTTCTTTATCCATTCATCTGTCGATGGGCATTTAGGCTGCTTCCATGACCTGTTTATTGTAAACAGTGTTGTGGTGAACATTGGGGTGCATGTGTCTTTTTGAATTATGGTTTTCTCTGGGTATATGCCCAGTACGGGGATTGCTGGATCAATCGGTAATTCTATCTTTAGATTTTATTATTTTTTTTGGCAGTACATGGGCCTCTCACTGTTGTGGCCTCTCCCGTTGCGGAGCACAGGCTCTGGATGCGCAGGCTCAGTGGCCATGGCTCACGGGCCCAGCCGCTCCGCAGCATGTGGGATCTTCCCAGACCGGGACATGAACCCATGTCCCCTGCATTGGCAGGCGGACTCTCAACCACTGCGCCACCAGGGAAGTCCTCTATTTTTAGATTTTAAGGAACCTCCATGCTGTTCTCCATAGTGGCTGTATCAATTTACATTCTCACAAACAGTGCAAAAGGGTTCCCTTTTCTCCACACCCTCCCCAGCATTTGTTGTTTCTAGATTTTCTGATGATGTCCATTCTAACTGGTGTGAGGTGATACCTCACTGTAGTTTTGGTTTGCATTTCTCTAATAATTAGTGATATTGAGCAGTTCACGTGCTTCCTGGCTATCTGTATGTCTTCTTTGGAGAAATGTCTATTTAGGTTTTCTGCCCATTTTTGGATTGGGTTTTTTGTTTTTTTAATATTGAGCTGCATGAGCTGTTGTTATATTTTGAGATTAATCCTTTTTCCATTGATTCATTTTCAAATATTTTCTCCCATTCTGAGTGTTGGCTTTTCGTCTTGTTTATGATTTCCTTTGCTGTGCAAAAGCTTTTAACTTTCATTAGGTCCCATTAGTTTTTTTTTTTGTTTTTATTTCCATTACTCTGGGAGGTGGATCATAAAAGATCTTGCTGTGATTTATGACAAAGAGTGTCTTCCTATGTTTTCCTCTAAGAGTTTTAGAGTGTCTGGTCTTACATTTAGGTCTCTAATCCGTTTTGAGTTTATTTTTGTGTATGGTGGTAGGGAGTGTTCTAATTTCATTCTTCTATATGTAGCTGTCCAGTTTTCCCAGCACCACTTATTGAAGAGACTGTCTTTTCTCCATTGTGTATCCCTGTCTCCTTTGTCAGGGATGAGTTGACCATAAGTGGGTGGGTTTATCTCTGGGCTCTCTATCTTGTTCCATTGATCTATGTTTCTGTTTTTGGGCTAGTACCATATTGTCTTGATTACTGTAGCTTTGTAGTAGTATAGTCTGAAGTCAGCGAGTGTGATTCCTCCAGCTCCGTTTTTTTCCCTCAAGACTGCTTTGGCTATTCGAGGTTTTTTGTGTCCCATACAAATTTTAAGATTCTTTTAGTTCTTTAAAAAATGCCATTGATAATTTGATAGGGATTGCATTGAATCTATAGATTACTTTCGGTAGTATAGTCATTTTCACAATATTGAGTCTTCCAATCCAAGAACATGGTATATCTCTCCATCTGTTGGTGTCTTTAATTTCTTTCATCGGTGTCTTATAGTTTTCTGCATACAGGTCTTTTGTCTCCTTAGGTAGGTTTGTTCCTAGGTATTTTATTCTTTTTCTTGCAGTGGTAAATGGGAGTGTTTCATTAATTTCTCTTTCAGATTTTTCACCATTAGTGTATAGGAGTGCAAGAGATTTCTGTGCATTAATTTTGTATCCTGCAACTTTACGAAATTCATTGATTAGCTCTAGTAGTTTTCTGGTGGCATCTTTAGGATTTCTCTATGTATAGTATCATGTCATCTGCAAACAGTGACAGTTTTACTTCTTCTTTTCCAATTTGTATTCCTTTTATTTCTTTTTCTTTTCTGAGGCGTTAAAAGTTAAAAGTGAGGTGTTATGGTCCCCCACTATTATTGTGTTAGTGTCTATTTCCTCTTTTATAGTTGTTAGCAGTTGCCTTATATATTGAGGTGCTCCTATGTTGGGTGCATATATATTTATAATTGTTATATCTTCTTCTGGGATTGATCCCTTGATCATTATGTAGTGTCCTTCCTTGTCTCTTGTAATATTCTTTATTTTAAAGTCAATTTTATCTGATATGAGTATTGCTACTCCAGTTTTCTTTTGATTTCCATTTGCATGGAATATCTTTTTCCACCCTCTCACTTTCAGTTTGTATGTGTCCCTAGGTCTGCAGTGGGTCTCTTGTAGACAGCATATCTATGGGTCTTCTTTTTGTTTCCATTCAGCCAGCCTGTGTCTTTTGGTTGGAGCGTTTAATCCATTCACGTTTAAGGTAATTATCGATATGTGTGTTCCTATTACCATTTTCGTAATTGTTTTGGGGTTTTTTGTAGGTTTTTTTTCCTCTCTCATGTTTCCCACTTACAGAAGTTCCTTTAGCATTTGTTGTAGAGCTGGTTTGGTGGTGCTGAATTCTCTTAGCTTTTGCTTGTCTGTAGAGCTTTTGATTTCTCCATTGAATCTGAATGAGATCCTTGCCCGGTAGAGTAATCTTTGTTGTAGGTTCTTCCCTTTCATCACTTTAAGTATATCATGCCACTCCCTTCTGGCTTGTATAGTTTCTGCTGAGAAATCAGCTGTTAACCTTATGGGATTTCCCTTATATGTTATTTGTCATTGTTCCCTTGCTGCGTTCAATAACTTTTCTTTGTCTTTAGTTTTTGCCAGTTTGATTACTATGTGTCTCGGCATGTTTCTCCTTGGGTTTATCTTGTATGGGACTCGTTGTGCTTTCTGGACTTGGGTGGCTAGTTCCTTTCCCATGTTAGGGAAGTTTTCAACTATAATCTCTTCAAATATTTTCTTGGGTCCTTTCTCTCTCTCTTCTCCTTCTGGGACCCCTATAATGCATATGTTGTTGCATTTAATGTTGTCCCAGAGGTCTCTTAGGTTGTCTTCATATCTTTTCATTCTTTCTTCTTTTTTCTGTTCTGCTGCAGTGAATTCCACCATTCTGTCTTCCAGGTCACTTATCAGTCCTTCTGCCTCTGTTATTCTGCTATTGATTCCTTCTAGTGCTGTTTTCATTTCTGTTATTGTATTGTTCATCTCTGTTTGCTTGTTCTTTAATTCTTCTAGGTCTTTTTTAAACATTTCTTGCATCTTCTCGATCTTTGCCTCCATTCTTTTTCCGAGGTCCTGGATCATCTTCACTATCATTATTCTGAATTCTTTTTTGGGAAGGTTGCCTATCTGCACTTCATTTTAGTTGTTTTCTGGGGTTTTATCTTGTTCTTTCATCTGGTACATAGCCCTCTGTCTTTTCATATTATCTATCTTTCTGTGAATGTGGTTTTTGTTTCACAAGCTGCAGGATTGTGGTTCTTTTACTTCTGCTGTCTGCCCTCTATTGGATGTGGCTATCTAAGAGGCTTGTGCAAGTTTCCTGATGGAAGGGACTGGTGGTGGGTAGAGCTTGCTGTTGTTCTGGTGGGCAGAGCTCAGTAAAACTTTAATCCGCTTGTCTGCTGATGAGTGGGGCTGGGTTCCCTCCCTGATGGTTGTTTGGCCTGAGGAGACCCAACACTGGAGCCTACCCTGCTCTTTGGTGGGGCTAATGGCAGACTCTGGGAGGGCTCATGCCCAGGAGTACTTCCCAGAACTTCTGCTGCCAGCGTCCTTGTCCTCATGGTGAGACACAGCCACTCCCTACCTCTGCAGGAGACCCTCTAATACTAGCAGGTAGGTCTGGTTCAGTCTCCTATGGGGTCACTGCTCCTTCCCCTGGGTCCTGATGCACACACTACTTTGTGTGTGCCATGCAAGAGTGGCTCTGTTTCCCCCAGTTCTGTCAAAGTGCTGTAATCAAATCTCACTAGCCTTCAACGTCTGATTCTCTAGGATTTCCTCCTCCTGTTGCTGGACCCCCAGGTTGGGTAGCCTGACATGGGGCTCAGAACCTTCACTGCAGTGGGTGGACTTCTGTGGTATAAGTGTTCTCCAGTCTGTGAGTCACCCACCCAGCAGTTATGGGATTTGATTTTATTGTGATTGCTCCCCTCCTACTGTCTCATTGTGGCTTCTTCTTTTTCTCTGGATGTGGGGTATCTTTTTTGTTGAGTTCCAGTGTCTGCCTATTGATGATCGTTCAGCAGTTAGCTGTGATTCCAGTGCTCTTGCAAGAGGGACTGAGAGCACATCCTTCTACTCCGCCATCTTGAACCAATCTCGTCTTAATTTTTTAAACATGAGTTTTTATTTCTCAGGGATAAATGCCCAGAAGTGAAATTACTGGGTTGTATGGTTTTTCCATGTTTAATTTCCTTAAACTGCAAAACTTTTTTATAGAGTGGCTGAACCATTTTACATTTCCACCAGCAACATATGAGTAATCCAATTTTTCCTCATCTTCATGAGCATTTAGTTTTACCACTATTTTTTAATTTCAGTTATTCTGGTAGGTATGTGATGATATCTTGTATTTTTTATTTGCATTTCCCTAATGACTAATTATGTTGAACATTACTGAATGAACTTATTTGCCATGTATATATCCTCTTCAGTGAAATGTCTGATTATGTCTTTTGCCTATTTTCTAATTGGATTGCTTGGGTTTTTACTGTTAAATTTTAAGAGTTCTTTACATGTTCTAGAGAGTATTCTTTGGTAAGATATATGGTTTGCAAATATTTTCTCCAAGTCTGTGGCATGTTTGTTTTTTCATCCTCTTAAAAGCATCTTTGGCAGAGCAAAAGTTTTTAATTTTGATGAAATACAATTAATTCAGTTTTCCTTCTATGGATAATACTTTTAGATCCCAAATATTTTCTTCTATAATTTTTCCAAAAGTTTCATAATTTTATGTTTACATTTAAGTCAGTGATGCATTTTGAGATAATTTTTATTTTAGATATAAGGTCTTGGTCAAGGTTATATTTTTGCCTATTGTCATTCAATTGCTCCAGCACCTTTTGTTGAAAAGGCCATCCTTCTTCCATTAAATTGTTTTTGCACCTTTTAAAAATTCAGTTGAGCATACTTGTGTGGATCTAATTATGGGTTCTTTTTTGTATTCCATTGACCTATATGTATGTTCACCAATGCCACACAGTCTTGAGAGTTTTAGCTATATAATAATTTTTGAAGTTGGGTAGACTGATTTCTCCCTTTTCATTCTCCTTTTACAAAAATTGTGTTAACTATTCTAGTTCCTTTGCCTTTCCATTTAAATTTCACAATAATCTTCTCTATATCTACAAAATAATTTTGTTGGCATTTTAATAACAATTGCATTAAACCTATACATCAATTTGAACACAATTGAAATCTTTATTATGTTGAGTCATCCAATCTATGAGCACAGTTTATCTATTTATTTAGATCTTTGGTATCTTTCAGCAGCATGTTGTATTTTTCAGCATATAAGTCCTGTACATGTTGTTTTAGGTTCACACCTAAGTATTTCTCTCTTTTTTTGAGCAATCGTGTCATTGTGTTTTTACTTTTGGTGTCCAATATGTTCATTGTTAGCACATAGAAAGACAATTCCGTTTTGGACATTTATCTTGTATCCGTCAAACTTGCTGAACTCACTTATTTTCTAGGAGTTTTTAAGAAGAATCTTAGGAATTTTATATGTAGACAATCATGTCATCTGCAAAGAGGAAGAGTTTTATTTCTTCCTTTCCAACCTGTATGGCATTTATTTCCTTTGCCAACCTTATTGCACTGGCTAGGACTTCTAGCACTATGTTGAATAACAATAGTGAAAGCAGATATGCTTGCCTTGCTCCTGACTGTAAGGGAAAAGCAGTCTAATTCTTTATCATTAAGTATTGGCTGTAGGTTTTTTATAGGTGCTCTTTATCATACTGAAGAAATTTCCCTCTATTCCTATTTTTCTAAGAGTTTTTGTCATGAATGGCTATTGAATTTTGTCAAATGCTTTTTTCTGTATCAATTGATATGATCATATGCTTTTTCTACTTTAGCCTATCAATATAGTAGATTATATTAATAGTTTTTTAATATTGAAGCAATCTTACATCACTGTAATAAACCCCACTTAGTCATGGCATATAATTAATTTTATATACTGCCTATTTCTGTTTGCTAACATTATGTTAAAAATTTTTGTGTCTGACTCATGAGGGATATCAGAGCATAGTTTTCTTTTTCTTTACTGTCTTTATCTAGTTTTGGTATTAGTGTAATGTCAGCTTAATGAAATGAATTAGCATATATTCCATGTCTTCTGGAAGAGATTGTGTATAATTTCTGTTAATTCTTCTTTAAAATTCAGTGGAATTCCCCAGTGAAATGATTTGGGCCTGGCAATTTCTCTTTCATGGGTTTTAAAATTATGAATTCAATTTCCTTAATAGTTACAGGACTACTCAAATTATCTATTTCATATTTGGTAATTTGTGGTAGTTTGTGCTGTTCAAGAAATTGGTCCATTTCATCTAAGTTGCCAAATTTATCTGAGAAGATTTGTTCATAGCATTCTATTATTTTTCTTTTGATGTCCACAGGGTCCATAGTTAAATATCCTATTTATTAATGCTATTGGTAAATTTTGCCTTCTCTTTTTTTCTTTGTCAGTTGGTAAATTTTATTGATATTTGTAAAAAAAAAAAAAAAAGCAGGTTTTGCTTCATTGTTTTACTCATTTCTGTTTCATTTATTTCTGCTTTTATTTTCATTATTTCCTTCTATCTGGTTGCTATAAGTATATTTGATCTTCTCTTTCTAGATTCTTATGTAGGAGTAAAATTATTGATTTGAGATTTCCTCTTTTCTCATGTAAGTATTTAGTGCTACAAATTTCCCTCTCATTGCTGGTTTAGCTGTGTCACATAAATGTTTGGTATATTGTATTTTCATTTTTATTCAGTTTGATATATATTTTTTGAGACTTTCTTTTTGACCCATAACTTATTTAGAAGTCTGCTGTTTCTAAGTATTTGGAGAATTTCCTGTTATTTTTCTTGTTTTGATTTCTAGTTTGATTTTATTTAGGTCAGAGAACAAATTTTGTATAATTTCAATTCTTTTAACATTACCAAGATTGTTATATGGCCCTAGATATGATATATTTTCCTTCCCTATTCCCCCTGTCCTTCCAGGACTCCACAATATAACAGATCTTTAGCTATTGTCCTAGAGGCCTTAAGTCTCTGTTGATTTCTTTTTCCAGTCTATTTTCTCTTCATTATTCAAATTGGGAAATTTTTATTGTCTATATTCAACTTCACTGATTCTTTATTCCCTCCTTTCTGCTGTTAAGCCCATTTACTGTTTTTAGTTTAATTTTATTTTTCAATTCTAAATTGCTATTTTGTTTTTCTTTTGTGTTCTATTTATATGCTGAAATTTTCTATCTCTTTACTAAGATTTAAAAAATTTGTTTCAACTGTGTATTTAATTGGTCATTGAAGCATTTTTATGACAGCTGTTTTAAAAATCTTTTGTCACATAACTCTAAAATCTCTGCAGATATTCTTGGTATTGGCATTTAATGACTCTCTTTTTTCATTCTAGCTGAGACTTGCCTGAACCTTGGTAGGACTAGTTATTTTTTATTGAACTTGGACTTCGGGTTATCATGTTATGAAACTCTGGATATTATTTAAATCTTTGATTTCTGCTGCCTTCCTCTCATGCCACTCCAACAAGGGAGTATGGGGCACACTACATCACTACTAGTTTGGGACTGCAGTCCGAATTCCCCATTCAGCCTCTGTTCACACTCAAGGGGGTTTGAAATCACATGGTGCCCAGGTGGTATCAGTAGAGTCCCAGCAGATAGCCAGAACTCCCACCCCTGCCCAGGAGTACTAGGGAGCACTTCTATAACTTTTTATATCACATCTGTACCTAAAATGATACAAGCACATCCAAGTCTAGACACTTCAATGATAATATCTTCAAATCACTAATAGTCATCACTAGTAAAAAAAAATCAGAAACAAGTGTTACAACTTTAAAATTAATGTTTAAAACCGTGCAAAAATTAAAACAGTTAAAAATTAGAGTTAGTGAATCTGAAAGGTCTTCCATTTATTGACAGATGTAATGCTAAAATTTCTTTTAATAATTTTGAATCCAACAGAATTTTTCCCAACAAGATCCAATTTATGAACATACATATTATTAGCACAGTTACCGTACAGCTAGCATGAAAAAAATTAAAAGAGCAGAACTAGTCCACAATAAGATAGATGAATTCAATATACGTAAAACAATGGTAGTGCCACCCCCCTCAGCTCTGACTCCAACTCACTGCCACTCAACCAACCGAGTTCCCACCCCAGACACAACTGGGGCTACATAATTTCCTCCCTGGAAATCTGAAATAAATTCCAAAAGATCTTTATTCAAAATGGACACAGTGAGCTCTGCAACTGGCCACTGAAGTAGTTGTCTCCTACCTTCACTGCTGAGCCTGGAGCACCACAGCAAAGGAGCAGATACCAGATGTTACTCTCCTGCTGACCATCTGTGGGTTTTCACTGTAAGACCCAGCCTGGCAGGGTGTTTAAGGCCAAATATATACAGCCTACAGGCAACAGGCCAAGAAGTCTAGTTATTCTGGTCCTGACCAGACAGGGGCCCACCAGCCTGTGCTGTACTGAGCACATAGGGTTCCACTAGATTATGTAACTTCATGTGCCAAAAACCATACATAATCTGAAAGCATGCCATTTTTTCTTCTGGCATGACAAAATGCTCATCTCATATGACAGAAGACAAGCAAACGTTCGCAGCAAGGTAAATGTTTTTAAAAACAAATCTCATTTTCCTACAGATATTATGATAAGTCACGGGGCATAAAATCCTCAAAATGTTCATGGTGATGGAATACTTACAAGCCTTTCAAGATTTGATAAGGAAAAGACAGAGCTATTGGCCAGACCCATGAACACTAGTTAGCCAATATCAAGGGAAGCATTGAAATTTCTAAGAGCCTTAGTCACTGAGCAGATCAGTTTTTCCCAGGTACCCTAAAGTATTGCTTAGCTAGTTACAAAATCACCACTTCATCATGCCTATCATGTGACCTTCTCCTAAACTGAGCAGATAATTGACCCCCTCTCTCTCTCTAAAACAGGGGTTCTTGGCATTTCTAGGCTCTCAACAAAGTTTTCAAGGGTACATCTTGAACAAAAATCAGTGGACATTGTATTGTATTTTTCATAAAGCCTATTTAAAAAATGTGTTACGTTATACTTTTTATACTTATTTTTCAAAAATGTTTAATGTTGATAAATGAGAGAATTATAGTAAGAGGTATTATATGTTCATTGTTCTTTTCATTAAATAGAAAATTGCTAATTCTACGTCAGTCCTTATTTTTACTTAATTTTACTGGTCTATAACGTGCAAGTCAGGGAGACATGTTACAGAGTAACTATTATCATTTCTTTTGCTTCCACACAATTCAGACTATATTTCAAAATTAATTTTCCAAATTCAAGATTAAAAAGAATGGGCTAAAAGATGTAACAACTAAAAGAATGGAAGTCAAATAATATCCTTTGCAGGTTGTTTTCATATTTAAGAGTAGCAAAGCTGTTGTGTGAAAATTGTCTATAAAAATATATCCGAAACAAAAATAATAAAACAAAAACATCATGAGGCCCAACCTATGGGATGACCTGAAATATCATTACGTGCCAAATGACTGGTGTTTTTTGGAGGTGCACAAACTGATGCAATCCCTGTTAGCACAACACAGCAACTGGAGTTACGTCTTGGCATTTCTTCAGAGGGGTCCCCATTGACAGCTATAGAAACAAACTAGTTCTCACTTTGTTTTTAATTTTAGCTGTCACTAACAATGCCTCCACCTTCTGGCTTAGCATCTCAATATTAACTTACAAGCACAAACAGGAAATTAATCAAGGAATGTGTGGGGATTTATTTTCCAGCAGCTGAGATATTGAAGGTGAGGTCAGAGAAAATACTTGTTGGTATGGGACAGTAATTGGGTTCAGACAGAAGGTACAGAACTGCAATCTTAGCTACAACTGTTCATAGCTGGTGTCTCATCTCAATTAATGAAATATATATATATATATGGAACCATAAGAGTATATTGATTTGAAGATTCTTGCTTAACAGTCCACACTGAGGCTGTCTTGTCAGCACTGCTGATACCTTCAAAGATGACAAGTATCTTGTTCCAGAAAATGCTATTTGTTTTGTGCTTTGCTGCTGCTTCTTCGGCTTCCCCTTCTCCTTCCCCTGCTCCTTCTCCTTTTCGTTCTTCTTCCTCAACTATTATCTGTCTGTGCTACAAAGCTATGTTCAAGGGGCATGTTTGACCCAAGCAAAACAGAATACTCCTTCTAAATACCATGAATGATAACGGACTGTAAAGGGGATATTGTTCACTTATAAAAGCTGTGAAGTATAAACAAAAGAAAATAGGACTCTGAGTTGAGAGACAAGATTAGTCCTAACTCTCCTGCTATCCAGCTGGATAACTTTGGAAGTCCAATGCTTTTATTTCCATTTCTGGACGCTGATGCCAATATTCATTCTATATTTTCTCACAAGGTGTTTGTGAGAAATATATTTCTCTTTTATTATTTATTTATAAATATAAATTAAACTTTTATTAACATTTTAAAGTATGGAACTTCTAAACAAATCTCTTTCCCTTTCAACAGTAGAAATTGTTGTCTCCTTTTACTTTTGGGGGCTATAATCAATATGCCTAATTGGATCTCTGCATTATAATTTTGAGGACAACTGAGGTCTAGACCAGTGAATTTTCAAGGATGAGCACATTAGGTTTACTGGGAATGCAAATGCATGCCTCCCACCCCAGACCTGCTGAGTCAGAATCTCTTAAGTTAGGTCTACTCAGGAATCTGTATTTTAAACAAGCTTGACCAGTGATCCCAACAGTCACTTAAGTCTGAGCAGCGTTGGTCTAGACTGTCTACTGGCAGAGGACAGAGACAGAGCCTAGACTAAACCCCATAGCCCCAGATTTCTAAATCAGATCTCTTTAAACTACACAAATGTAAACATTTCTATTATCTAAACCACAATTTGACTTTTATGTTGGCTCTTTGGTTTTGTAAAGTGTTGCTATCAGGGAGACCACAACGAAAAAGATTGTGTTGTTTGTTGTCTATAGCTTTTACATATGTTATCTATATGAGTTCTCAAATAAACACTTTTACATTCTTGCAGGCATAACCCTCAACCGTAACTTTCTAACTTTTTACGTTTAGTGCATTTGTATACAAAGTCAGAGGTCCTAGGTGCTATATTTGTATCTGACAAAATGTTAAATGAAGGCAAGAAGAGACTCAAGTTTCAAGCCTTCTGTTAACTAGATTCTCAACTATTGAGGTATATGGTGTAACTATCCTTAAAAGGAAAATTCTTAACTGGAATAATTCCATATGAACAAACTTCCCCTTATCTCAGCAAATAGTTTGCAATACTAAAATGATCTCTCTCTCTCTCTTTATTGAAATGTTTTGAAATTGAATTGAGTGGGAAAATAAGCAAGAGTTCTGTTCCTCTTGGAGCCATTTGGTCACTAAAAAGTGACCAAACTTCAGAATAATTAGCTTTGGTGATGGTTTTAAGTTCAATGTAAGCCCAGAATATTGCTTCCTTCTGCCCTAACACTAGTCAGATAAGACTAGAGGAGCTGAAACTTCGGCCAGCCCCCTAATTGCCAGCAATCTTGTCTTTTAACTTTAGTATTCAGAATAAGTACTATTGTTTTCTATACACGTATTACTATTTTTAAAAAGACCTAAATAGACATTTCTCCCAAGAAGATATACAGATTGCCAACAAACACATGAAAGGATGTTCAACATCATTAATCATTAGAGAAATGCAAATCAAAACTACAATGAGGTATCACCTCACACCAGTCAGAATGGCCATTATCAAAAAATCTACAAACAATAAATGCTGGAGAGGGTGTGGAGAAAAGGGAACCCTCTTGCACTGTTGGTGGGAATGTAATTGATACAGCCACTATGGAGAACAGTATGGAGATTCCTTAAAAAACTAAAAATACAACTACCATATGACCCAGCAATTCCACTACTGGGCATATACCCTGAGAAAACCATAATTCAAAAAGAGTCATGTACCACAATGTTCACTGCAGCACTATTTACAATAGCCGGGACATGGAAGCAACCTAAGTGTCCATCAACAGATGAATGGATAAAGAAGATGTGATACATACACACACACACACACACGCGCGCACACACACACACACAATGGAATACTATGCAACCGTAAAAAATGAATGAAATAATGATATTTGCATCAACACAGATGACCCAGAGATTATCATACTAAGTGAAATAAGTCAAAAAGAGAAAGACACATATCATATGATATCATTTATATGTGGAATATAAAATATGATGCAAATGAACTTACTTATGAAACAGAAATAGACTCACAGACATAGAGAACAGACTTGTGGTTGCCAAGGGGGAGGGGGCTGGGCAGGGGATGGATTAGGGGTTTGGGATTAGCAGATGCAAACTATTATATATAGAATGAATAAATGACAAAGTCCTACTGTATAGCACAAGGAATAATAAACCATAATGGAAAAGAATATGAAAAAGAATATATATATACATATATATGTATAAAACTGCACCACTTTGCTGTACACCAGAAACTAACACAATACTATAAATCAACTATACTTCAATTAAAAAATCTTTTCTAAAAAGTGAGAAATTGAGAAACCCATAGCATTTACCTACCTTAAGATGTTGACATCCTAAATTCTAATTTTCTTACTTCTTTAACTTCCTCATCATGCTGTCTTCTGTCACCGCAAGACACACTCTATCAGAAATAAAACAGAAAAACAACTGCTTAAGGATTCATTATGTACTAGAAATTGTGTCTAATCAAATTGTATTAAATTCCTTTGCAAATAAAAACAATATTTACCAGGGGCCTGACCAAAGTATTTTAAGGAGAATTTAAAAATTACAAATACAATATCAAAATCGACATACAATGTTTATATAAATACTATATCATTCTAAGCATTCATAACAATCCCCTCTTTCTAAGGTATTCAAATGAAACACAAATACATAACTCAATAATAACAATAATAAATAACTCAATACAAGAATAAAGAAACGGAGAATGGTGGAATACAGTAAGACAATAACAGGTAAACATTTTCAATCAATTTAATTATCAACTCTTTTCATCCACAAAATTACATCTGTGTATTTGGGCCTGTAAAAAGTAAGATGGTCTGAAATCTAGAATAAAGGAAATCAGATGTGATTAGTTTGGAAAAGGTATAAGTAAACTAAATTATTTAGCAGAGGTTGAGAGAAAAAAAATAAGATTTAATCAATGATGTGAAGAGAGAATCTGGTTAGATCAATAGTGTATGATATTCAGGGCCAGCTTCTAGACAAAACCATGAGGAGACCAAATTTTCCATTGCTTTTCTCCTGGCCCTTGGTGACTGGTGACTGTCCAGGGACTTGACACTATGCTTCTCACTGGACATCTGTGTGGTAATCAGAACACTTTGGTAGCATGTGACAAAAAACCAACTCACATAACCTTAAGAATAGTTATTTAAGGGGAAGAGGACTCAAAGAATAAATATAATAGAGTTAGTTTTAACATGGCTGCTTTCGAGACCTTACATGTATTTTTACTCCTTTTTACTTTGCCCCCATCTCAGCTCTGCTTTACCCTCAGCTGACTTTATTTTCACATAGGCTCTTCAGTCATGAGGACAAGATGGCTTCCAGAAGCACTAGGCTTTTGTTGTAACCTCTCAACTGTAGCATAGAGACTCCTCATTTAACTCTACTGGCTGGTTATGAATCACACACTCATGGCTCAACCAATCACTGTGGCCATGGATGTCATGATTTTATTCAGCAAACCCATGTCAAGATTTCCCCTAGAACTGGAGGATGTGAACCTCAACTAAATGATGTAAGAATAAGGTAGAGTTGAGTTTTTTTCCGAAAATCAGGGTGACTTTTGTCTAAAAGAGAGAGTGGGAATGATAGCTAGACCAAAACAAGTATCCACTGAAGCCTATAGCTCTGGAGAGTGATCCATGGTTCAACCATTCCTTACCTCCCACTTCTTAACAGAAGAATATCTTTATATTTCATTCTTCATGATGCTCCTAAGTGAATTAACTTTCCCAAGTATAAACTTACCATCATAGCTTCAATATCATAGCCTGGGAAATTCAGAAATGATGGCAGGGAGTCCTTTCATCTCTGTTTGAAAATTCCCAGTGATGCTGGTCATTACCACTGTTTAGTATATGTAGTTAAAATGTACTTTCTTATCTTGAGCTGGTATCTGTCCCTCTATGGGTTACCCATTTTTTCTAATTTTTCCATCTAGAGCTATCCAAATTATGTCCATTTTGTGTTCTACATAGTAGCTCTACATATGTCTAAAGGCAGGTTTATTCAACTGCTGTGCATATAGCATGCTTTCCAGAAATTTGACACCCAATGATTTCTTTATGTTCATTTTGCCTCCAATTATCATACTACTCTTTTTCTCCTGAACATCATTTTGGCTGAAACTTAGAAGATTTTTATTGTTGCTGTTGTTTATTTTGTTTGTTTGTTTCACTTACATAGTCTCTGAAAGTCAAGGAAGTAAAAGTTTAACCAGCGTGAAGCAACAAATTATCTCTTTACATCACTACCCACACCTAGCAGCTTGTTATGTTAGATAGCAATAGAAATATACAATTTTAGCTGTGGAACAAAAATATTCTGTATTCCTGTATATTTTTCTCTCTCGTTTAATCTATCAGTTTGTTTTACTCCAAAATAAACAAACAAGCAATTTGAGTCTTACAGAGAGTGTATATTTTGTAATCTCAGAGTCCACAAAAAACGTATTTATTGCAGCAAATGGTTAGATTCCTGCTTGTGTGTCATGGGAACTGAATTTCTGCCCTAATGTTTTGGCACATCTTCAGTATACTTACCTCTGTAGGAGTGGTGTGTCTCCACAATTATGTTCTTTGAAAAGAATCTTTGTACTGGAAAATCCCATTGAGACGTAGCATCGCGTTTCCAAGGGTGTCCTGGGACAAGAAAGAATGGGGCAGTAATATACAACCACTTGGTTACATCATTCATACCAGAGAAATTATCATCCAACTGCTGACGGGGAACACTTGTACTTCTCTATTATCAAAGATTTTGCAAAACTGCTCAGCCCTCTCTATTCATTTCACTCCAGCTGTTCTAACACAAGGAATGAAACAGATTGTTTCATTCTATAAGTTTATGTTAAAAAGGACAATACCATCATTTGGGGGGCTTTTGAAGGGTTTTTTGCTCAATTTGGACTGTGTGTGGAGCAAGCTCACTGCCTTATAACAAAGGCATAAAACTCAGTGGTGACAGGCAAGTCAAAGGCTAAAGAATTCCTTTAAAGGAAGAAGCCTTAAATGATCAGCCATAAACAACAAGCGACATCAGAAAGGAAGCAGGGAAAAGGTAAAGGAGACCGTGAGAAGGAATGTGCACTGGCTCAACACTGCATCCTTTTATAATCCTTTGGGAAAACTCACTCGTAGGGCTCCAACGGCTCTTTCCTGAATTTGTCCTACATCAAAGAGCCACAAGCTCATTCCTGCTTGGGCTTGTTTTCAGTACCTTTTAAGGGTGAATAGATTTGAGGGGTTTTGACACCAAAATATTAAAATTGTTTTATATCAATTATCTGGTACTTTCTTGTCATGTGATCTTGAAGCATAAAGCTTGCCCTCTCCTTGGGACTCTTCCATTTCTTCATAAGATATTCCTCCCTTATCTCACTTTCTGTATACACCGCAAATATTCACTGGCTTTTCTTATTCTCCTTCATTCTTTTCACTTCTTACTTCCATTCTTCTTGAATGTCAAATACATGAATATACACTTCCACTCCTTTTTTCCACACCAATGGCAGACATTGCAAATTAGTCATGGAGATTTTATGGTATAGGAATTATTTTCAATATGTATTCCAGGAAGTTACCACTAAAAGAACAGAATTGAAGAGTGAGATAAAAGGGATTTTTGCATCCTTGGTCAGGAATGTGAAAACTTAAAAATCCAGAAAGTTCCCAAAATAGTTCTCTGAATTTTGTGAAGAATATATTTCTATACTTGGTCCAATAATGATAGTAAAACTGATTGTCAAATCAAGATTATTATAGAAGGTAATAGTGTATCTTCAACTTGGCTCATCTTTTACTCCTCAAATATATAGATTTAGTACTTGAGGATTCCCATTGATTTTTGAAAGTGGTAATTTTCATACAAATAAAAAAATAAACTACTGTAAATTATAGAAAGCGATATAGTCCCTGCCCCCTTTTCCCCTGCTCACATTCCATCCTCAAGACCTGTACTGGTGTTAGCAGGGGGATTTGGTTTCACCTGTGAGAGAAGCGAGACAGTGTTAGAAGCTGTTACTTCCATATGGAAAGTTCTCTTTGGGGTGGCTTGTCTATCAGACCACATCTCATCTCGCTTTCCCCTCTCACAATACTAATGGGGTCTGGGGTCTTCTTCCTTCTAATTAATAACAAACAAAAGGAATCCTTGAGGCTCACACATAGTCAAGTTTGGTTCACAGCAAATAGACTACATACAGCATTGGTTTCCATCTGAAAGTACTAATAAGGGTATATATTTCTAGCATATTCTCTTTCCTACCTATACTCCTATAATTCACGCAGTGGAGATAAATGGCTATAGGCAAGGATTTAGTCATCCTGATCTTGGCCACACAGTCACAACAGATAAGACAATGTTTGTCACATTAAGGTGAGTGCACACAAGGTACGTGTGGGCGGACATGAGGAGAAGGATTTGAAGGTCTTGATCCTGGCCATAAAGTAAGATAAGTATCAGGCAGTAAATCAGGCAGTTCATTATTCAGAGAGGACATTCATTCCAAAAATAGATACCAAGGGAAGGCTCTTGATCTTCTGACTTGGGTTTCATGATTATAAATACAGTATTGTGTGAATACCCTCTCTGTGATAGGTTAAATTCCCGGCCTAAAGAATCTGAGAGCTCAGGCTGAGGTGCTTGGCTCTTATTTCTAGATCAAACTGACATTTCTTCTGTTGTTTTCCCTCCAACAAAACCGCCTTCTTCATATTTCTGGTCTTGCTGCACATACAAACACACACACGAAAACATCATTTAACAGAAACAAAAATTAATCTAAAACCTACCCGAGGTTTCTTCACATGATTATGAGTCATATCTGGCTCCAATTCCTGGTGTTTCCTGAATTCTTCTTCACTGAATTGCTATTTAAAGCTCTACCTTTGAACCTGCCTTGGGTTTCTCAAAGCCCTTTCCCCTTAACACCCTCCCACCTTTCCAAAGCACCTACAAGCATAGGGCTAATTTTACATCATTTTGTTTTGTTTTGCTTCTGGAACTGTGGGTTTGTGAGTTACGGGGAAAGGGGTAACGTGTCAGCCAAATACATTTAAGTTGCTTTTGAGACATTCCTGTCCTTACAGGCCATGGTGATGACCACACCACCACTAGACGAAGCTGCCCTGGATTCTCAAGGAATCTGGTGAGAAAGCATCAGGATGGGAGAAAACTTATTTTGCACTATTACTAGGTAGAGGATCCAGCATATTCACACACATATTAACCATTGAAAACAGCAGCCTTTACATGTCTATCTGAATCACCGCTGCTTGAAGATATAGTGAGCAGACCTATCTTTCCTTTCCCACTGCAAACTCTTAACTCCTTTTCACCTTAGTCTGAGCTAGGAACTTCCACAGCGAAGTGGACAGGGCAGACCAATGGGTTGTGTGAAGAAAATATTAGCCATTCTAGTGGCGTGCTTTTAGACTTTAAATTCTATTGTCTGTGTCTTACTAATTGTATAGTTATCAAAGTTATAAAAATAAACACCCAAACAAATATACATTGTGAGAGTATAACCCCAATTTTTTATGGCTTCAAAATAGTGGGAAATCTCTGTTGCTGAACAACTTTCTGATGACATGTATTCAGGGAATGTTCTCGGGGGAGTGGCAGCCTCTCCTCCACTTTATTGAGACACCCTGCAGGCTTTCTACAGGGCCGGGTGACTTCTGATCTTTGTGGTATCACCATTTCTTCTGCCTTTTTGTGGCCTCTCCCTTTCTTCCGCCCTCCCTCCTCCAATGTATCTTTGCCCAAGGAGCAGAACAGAACAAAAAGTATTACCCTCTCTCCTGAGAGATGTCTTGTGACTGAACAGATATTGTGTTCCCTCTCCCTCTCCTGCTCATATTAAGAGAAGTTGACTGTTCTGAGGTACGTTCCGGATCCATGATGCTAATAGGAAAGAAACACATCCTGTCAAGGACCTATTCTTGGGCATGTGGGATAAGTCTCCAGTGTTACAGAACAGGGAAATCCTTGGATTCTGAAGTGAAGCATTTGCCATTTCTAACCTGAATGAGCTGGATTTTAAACTTAATGCTTGTATTACGTGGCACAGTCCTTTCCCCTTCCCTATTTCTGTTTCCAGACTGTGAAATGTCAGAACCAGGAATCACGAGATCTGCTTTATATTTGAATTCTCTACTCAGTGTGCCCAGCACCTTACCTTTAATAGCCTTTCAATGAATATTTGTGGATTTGGCAGGATTTACTTTAAGATAGTACTTTACACTAATCTAAGGCATTGGTTCTCTAACCTTAGCATGAGTCAGAACCAACTGGAAAGCTTTTTAAAACACAGATAACTGGACCTCAACCCAAGGGATTCTGATTCAGTAGGTCTGGGGAGAGACCCTAGAATCTGTATCTTTTCTTTCAAATTCCCAGGTAGTGCCAATTCTGCTGATTAGGGACCACACTTTAAGAACCACTGATCAAAGAAGTGTGCTATCTATTCTCTGTAAGGATAGAAAAAAGGAAAGATCTAGGAATAGAAAGATCAGATTAATTTCTAAATGTTTATTTCCTTCTAATAATAAGACGATGTTATATTTCTAATTACGGAGAACAAACTATATAAAAACTAAAAGAAAAAGTGAATTTGGAATTACTTATATTATGTTTTCTCTGTTATGTGACAGAAATAAGTATAATTAAAGATTTGGCTTAACAGTCACAATAATATAGGTGATGTATATAAAGTATATAATTTAAAAATTATTTTCAAAGAGAAAATCTTATTTCTTTTGGACAACAGCCTTTCAAGTTATATGTAATCATGCACATTTTACAAGTGAAGAGAAAGTTCAGAGTTGTTGAGTAAGTTGGGCCCAATGCCAAACAACTCCTAAGTAGTGAAGTTCACATTGGCACTGGAGCGAGCTGTTTTCATCCTATTTTCCATCTTCTATCCCACTTCTCCAAAGTCTGATATTTCTGTTTTGTGATGTCCCCAAGACTAACTAGAGTGTAAAACAGAATATTAAGCAGGCCATCATCGAGGGAGTAAAGTGTGAACTGGAATTAGAGTACCTGGGTTCCAGACTTTTCTTTTCACTAATTAACTGGGAAAGCATGGGCAAGTGTGTTAACATTTATGTGTCTCAGATTCATCATCTATAAATGAAAATAATAAAATCTGCTTTATCTTCCTCATAAGAATGTGTGAAAATCAAATTTCATAATGTAGTTTTAAGTTAATCTATTTATTCATACCACCCTTATTGCATAAAGGATCTAGAGAGGTTTTGTTATATAGAAAATAGCTTAGAAATGTATAAAGTATATTAGAAATTTAAGGTCTGATGATTAGGCAGAATGAGATTATAACTTGTATTAATATAGTTTAGCTGTCTCTGAATGGAATACAAAGATAGATTAGATTAATCATTAATATTTAAGGCACTTAGAGCAAGTTATAAAATAAACAAAGAATATGGAATGACCTAGGGAGGGTTATAATCTACTCGCCGGAACTATTAAGAGTAGGGAAAAAATGCTACAAGTGGTTCCATACTCTGAAATAAGAACACAATTCTGGTACAAGGAAGGGAACATCAGTAGTGCAGCTGTTTCCCCAAAGGGGGGAAAATTTGAATCAACCTTTCTCCTACCGACTTCCCTGCTTTCTTCCCTTCAAATGCTTTCCAAAAAGTTTTGAAATATGTCTTCTGAAATTCATATTTGTTCAATATTCTCATATAATTTATTTTGCATCTACCAACATGATATTCTAAATGGAATTTTAGTTTGAAGTATTTTTTTAATGACCCTAACAACATTGACTTGCTAGTGAGTACTCTAATGTATTATTTCTAGAAGCCCAGCCCTTGTCTAGTTATGTTCACTTCCATTTAACTTAATTGAAACACAGAATATTGAATCCAAAAGCTACCTTAAAACAACATTGAGTCCCCAGCCCCTCATTTCACAGATGAGGAAGAAAGAAGCCTAGACTAGTGGTTAAAAGCACGTAGCTAGTTAATGACAAAGCTTCTACTAGAACCAAAGGAGCCATCGTTCCCACAACAGCTTTCTCTTCACCATATCATGCTACACCTGTTGGAGTTTCCACCTTTACCTAGGAAGCTAACGAACAAATCATAGGCCCTCCCTGAGAGGCAGAAAGTCCACAAAAAAGGTCACAAGGTACAAAAAATATTTAGATGGGGCCAGACAATATGCATTGGAATCTTAGAATCTAAGTTTTTACTTAGTACTGACATGAGTCATGTGGCTTTACTTCAATGAGCCTCAACTTATTCTTTTATGAAATGGGGACCAAAAATATCCACATTAGAGGATTCATGGTGTGACAGAACATGGCCAACTTTGCTCAGAGTATATTAGGTAAATAATAAATATATCTTCTCTCTGTTCCTCATTTCTCACACTGTTTCATCTTTCTGCAGGTAGTACTTTCCGGTGATCATTATTTCTCTCTCTTGCATCTGCAGGATTAAATTCCTGGATCTTCCCTTCTCCTCTATGACTGTTCCTTTTTCACCTCCTATGCGGGTTCCCCTTCCCCTTCAGTCCTTACCCTTTCACCATGAGCAAGCCCAAGATCCCCTTCCCTTTTCCCCTCTGAATCTTCTTTTACAAACTTCTTTCAGGGCATCCCAATGAGTGGGAGTTGCTTATAGTGAAAAGGTGATGCCAGCAGTATCCCTCTTCCCCCTGTAGTTTGAGGGCCCTTTCAACAGACTCTAAACATGCTCTTCATAACCATTAGCCAGGCATTTGGAAAACTGGTAATGACATATTCCCAACCTGGCTAATAAATGCTTCAATAGTGTGAATATTAAATTTCAGTTTGTATTCAATTCTTGTTTCATGCATAGTATTTTCAGTTTTAGGAAGTCTTCCTTATATACCTGTTGCCACAGCAAGATGTGTGACACTTGTCTGAGTTACACTTTGACCTTTCACCTGTGTTGAAATATAAAGTTTGAAAGAATAAGTAGAAATAAAGGATATTTGTGAGAAAGCCAGAGAATCATTCACTTGAAAATATCTCCATTATTTTGCAACTCTGAGAAGTCGCCAACATCATTGCAAGATTTGGCTTGTGTACACCTGGAAAATATGAGGCTTTAATATTTCATGTTGACAGTCCAGCTTCACTTCCCCCGGGGGTTGGGGGGAGGCTAAACTACATGTGTTAAACCTCTTGCTAAACTATAACTCAGCCTATGCCACAGGGGCTTCTTGGTGGCCTCTTAGTCTTTCAATATTCACCCCCTTCCTTTTCAACCAATATGAATTTATTTAGCCATTCCTATATTGGAACAAAGTACCATTCAGGGTCAGCTTTAGCCCCAGGTACAGAAGGCAGATATTTATAGGGTATGATGTTTAAAAGTCCAAAAGCATCCTACAGAAAATACTTTCTCTAATAGCCTTATTGAATTTCCCATATTAGTCACTTCCTTGGAATGAAGCAGTGAGAAAAAAATTATCTGTTAATATATACAAACTATCTTAAAGTCATGGCACATAAAGCCCCTTTCATTTACTGATCAAACTAGATAATTAGTCACTTCGAAGGACTGAAGAGAGGAAAACTATGATACGAAAGTGGAGGAAAAACAAGGCTCAGGGCACGTCCAAGCTTGGAAAGGCAACACGATCTGAACAGATGAAGGAAATGATAGAAAGGAGATATCACTAGCGACACCCCTCATGACCTTAAAATTATGGCTTGGGACCAACCCCAATGCTAGATATCCATACTTCCATCTGTCCATCCATTCATCCATGTGACAAGTGTTTAATGAGTAACTTTGTACAAGGCACTGTGATACTACACTAAGGACACAACAATGAAAATAACTCATCTTTATTCTTAAAGAGTTTACAAGGGAATAAAAGCATACAAATAAAATTTACAAGTCAGAGTCTTAGATGTTATAATAGATATCAGCTCATGGTGCTAAGAAATGACATTTATTTGTTACCTTGTGACAGACACGGTTCTATAGATGTATTATTCATTTAATTCTTCCAACAATGTTCTAAGATAGATACTGTTATCGAGCCCATTTTACAAATGAGAAAATGGTGATAGACCTTAAGTAACTTGGCAAAGTCTTACAGATAAAAAGAAACAGGATTAGGATTTGAGCCTAGGTTACCTTGCTCCAAATCCATATTCTTAATGCTATGTTGAATAGCTCTCAAGAGCCCATAGGAGTTAGAGCCAAACTAAAATAAAATCCTGCAAAACTAAATATGAGAAATATTACACAGATTCTAACGATCATCGCTATTGGAATTTTCAGCTAGTCACGAAAGAAACATAGGGTTATTATAGCCATTGCTTCACTCTCTAGAGCCTCCGTATAATCAACATGACTGGCTGCAAACTTTAACATCAAGCCTATTCACTGATGATCTGTATCCTCAAGGGTTAAAAAAGGGTTAGTAGGACACCTTTGAATTATTACGATTTGACCATTTTCCTTGTGAGTAGAGACAGGCTGGGGCATTTCTTGGGCTCACCAAGGAAACAGATGATGAAAAAAAGTACAGGGAGGCCAGTGAAGATTTGTGAGCAAGACAGATTTTGTCAGGGTACAGGGAGGAGACCTAGGAGACTGTAGCATCTAATTTGATACACTTATAAGCCACAAACATGTCTGAATGACCAAGAGCCAGCTACCGCCACAAAATAACCAGGATAGGTTTGGAGTCAGCAGGGAAGAGCTGGGAAGAAGGCCAGGCCGATAATGAAAGGGGGCATTAAGGTACACATTAAACTCTCCAAAGGGAAAAAAATAAGCAAAATTTCCAAGACACCCCTAACAAAAAGTTGAAGTATTAACATTTTTGCTAAAGCAGCAAAAATGGCAAATTTGATGGCTTCACTAAGTACATTATATTGTTTTTTTTTCTTGATGTGGGGAGGTGGGAAAGCTTCACTGAGTAATAGTAAGTGAGGATGTAAGAGACTTTTCCAAAGTGGTACATCAACCAATTACTTGAAGTTTGAAGGGAGCAGTTTATTTTTCTGGCATTAAGAACTCAGCATATTTGGGGCTGGCATCCAATGGCTGAGTCCAGTTCCCTGAGCGACGTGGGATTCCAGATGGGAGAGAAGCTGTCTTATTTCAAGGAGTAAAGCTGCCATCAGAACCCAGGGAGCTTGAGTGAAATTTCAGACATCTGATTTTGTCAGAGTTCGGATCCCTCTCTTTTGAAATGCTCTGCCTTAATAAGCACTTTAACCCATTGCCAACCTTTCCGGCGAACATGTCTCCCTGTGATTGGGAAAATTAATGAACAGGCACTAGCTAATATAATTAAACCCAAACGCTCCTGATTTCAGTATTAAGAAAAAGCCACTGCCCTGATTTTCTCTTGACAACACAAAAGTCTGGCCATCCCCGAACTGTTTAATTATTGAAACGAATGGTAACAGTACACTGGATAGGGGCAGAGGTCGCTGAACAGTACTGCAAGTCAGAAGGCATGCAGGGCTGACAGAGGGCCTGCCGACGCCTTGGGCTGCAGCTCCAGACCCACACACTTTTTCTCAGGCAGCCAGCCTCTGATAGGTAGCTTGATAGTGGGACTAATTTGCTCGTATTCCAAAGGTCCAACGGTGCTTGCTTGTTTTAAGACAAGCCAAAATATGCTCTGGTGAGCACCACGACATTGCAATTCCCATGCCCTACCACATTCCTCTTTCCGATCCCAGGCGTTTTTTTTTTTTTTTTTTTTTTTTGTCTCCCTACGTGCTGTCCAGGATGTAGACAAAATGAATTCCAAGTGACCTATGTAGGGGTGGTTTTTTTTTTTAGAAACAAACAGCAAATTAAGAAGGGGAAAAAAAAACCTGTTCTCACTTTTTTTTTTGGAGGGGGTGTATATGTTTATTTTCTCAGAAACATTTTCTGGCAGTGACAACAGAACTCAGTTCTACGAAAGTATCTTTCCCTCCCCTACCCACCCCCCAAATTTCAAAATACTAAATATTAACCCTCTATTTTGCTTAACTACTTCTCTGGCTCTCAGGTCTAATAGAACCTATATCTTTCTTTAAACAGTGATGTCCAATGTTCTATGATTCTAGAATAATCCCACCTCCTGGAAAGGAGGGATTTATTTTTTCTCTAGTATGTCATTAATAATATTTAGGCTGTTACCAAAGATGATGGGGGGAATAAAGCCGGAAAATGTTACTATATATATTAATATGAGATAAATCAGAGTAAAAGTGAGATTTTCAAATGTTATTATTTAATATTCAATATTATTATTTAATAATCAAGAAAAATTATAAAAACAAGTACATTCAATTGTTTGATAAAAAGAAAATTTCTAAACATTTTGTGTGCTCTGGATTACGAAAATATTTTTTTTTAAAGAAAAAATAACTCTCAGACGTAATGGAGTCTTTGGTAGAATCAGACACAAACTTGCTCCCAATCTTCTGATTTCACACGGTTCTCTTGGATGCTGCCCCTACCCCACTCCACTAGTAACAATGGACCCGTTATTTCTCTTACCTTACTAAAACTTGCTCTAAGGCTATGTAATGATAAAACTTTAAAGGGGCTTGGTAATCTTTTAATAACAGAATTTGAATATGTGGCCTCCTTTTAAGACCAGCAAGGGTAATGGGAGCATTAGATATTGCCATATATGCATACCATTTTTATCCAAACTGAACACCTTTGAGAGTGAAAGCGGAACAATTAATGATTGAACTGGGACAAGAGGCCTAAGCCAGAACTATTCCAGGTAAAATGGGACACGTTATGTATTTATCTAAATATCTGATAGCAAAGAAATTCATGTTTAGACATATGGTACTGTCCCCTTATTCCAAGACCCCCATTGGATGCCTGAAACCACTGACAGTACCACATCTTATTTATACTATGTTTTTTCCTATACATACATCCTTATGATAAAGTTAATTTATAAATTTGGCAGAGTAAGAGATTAACAATAACTAATAATAAAATAGAATAATTATAAAAATTTACTGTAATAAAAGTTATGTGAATGTGGTCTCCCTCTCTCAAAATAGCTTATCGTACAAATTTAATGCCTTTTCCATTTTAACCAAGCACTTAGCCCACACTGTGGCCATAACTTTTGCAGTTTGGGGTGCAACAGAAAAACTAGTTCAAATTTATTTTTCTTTCTTCATAAGTTCGTGGATAGAAGATCTGTTCATTCCATAGATCTTAGCAACCTCAGCACACTATTCTTTTTTTTCTTTGTTAGGTCAAGAACTTTCACCTTTTTGCTTAAAGGAAACACTTTATGGCTCCTCTTCAGCGTATACTAGTTGCCAGCATCACTACTTTGCACTCTGAGACCAATATTGACTAAAATAAGGGTGCCTTGAAAACAAGCACTGTGATACCAGAAAGGCTGATCTGATAATGGAGACAGCTACTAAGTGACTAATGGGGAATATGCTGGACCAAGGGTTCATCTCCTGAGTGGACAGAGCAGGAGGGCTCCAGATTTCATCATGCTACTCAGAAAATCCCACAATTTAAAACTATGAATGGTTTATTTCTGGAATTTTCCATTTAATATTTTCAAACTGGGTAACTAAAATGACAGAAAGCAAAACCTTGCATAAGGAGGGACTACTATACATTAGATGACTGGATCTGCCATTTTCTTAGCCAGACTACTCCCTTTGCCTTTTTCACTTACAGCTCCCATCCCTTAAGCTGAACTCCTGGATCAACACCGCCAGCTTCCCAGGTTCTCAGCTCAAGCTTTGCCATCACCAAATAGTCTCCAGTCTTCCCAGACAGGCTTGCTGGGACCCAGTGAAATTTTAGTATCTGCAGGCCAGAGCAAGAGCTCTCTACCATCACTCAGCGGCCCCTCTGTCCTAGTCTAGCTGCCCAGGAGCCAAGAATCCCCATGTGAGAAAACTTCGTGGATTATGCTTTGTTTCATGGTGAAACAATAAGGACATGTGAAAATGTAGTTAGAATCTATTATAAACTGACTTAGTAGTACAAGAATTTAGCATCATGGGAAAAAAATCCTATACTCCACAATATTATAGCACAAAAACTTGGCACTGCCATGACGAATTTGCTTGTAGCTGCCTCCAGATACAGCTATGATAGCGAAGGTTCCTAGCAGTCCCTTTGGATAAATTTTGTGAAAATGTAAAGAATGGCTAGCAGTGGGTTTCAAACTTTAGTATTTATTATACGAACCACCTGGGGTCCTTATTTAAAATGGTTCCTGGGTTCCCTCCCCCTCAGCAGGTTTGATTAGATGTCTAAGAATCAACATCTTTAATAAGCCCATCAGGTGGTTTAGATATAAGGGGTCCATCCAAACAAAAGCACTGGTAAAGGTTTCATCATTCTCATCATTCTCTTACCAATACACAAGATGCCAGGAGCCTGTAAGTAGCCTCTTCTGGTTGCCTAGAAGGCCTCATATACTGGGAGGGATGTACAGACCTACCTAAGACTAGGAAAGAGACTCCCTCATTCCTATAAAAGTGGCATGGTGTGTGTCCTGAGAAAATAGACCAATTTGGGCATAGACTTAAAATTAAGAACTAAGTTCAGTCTCCAGAGAAATAATGTTAAGTATAGCCTAAACCCCATTCAAGAATAAACTGGGATTCCCTTTATGATCTAGCCTTGGCAAAGAAAAATTAAAATGTGGTTCAGCCACATCAGCGATGTACAGGAACAGACTGCAGGGAATACAAATGGAAATTACTGTTAGGGAAACATCTGAATTTTTCAAATAAGGTGAGTTTTCCTTGTCAGTTTAACATTCGAATAGGAGAAGAAATCCAGCGTCTGAAAACTGTACTTACTCCATTCTTTAAATAGCATCACAGCTTTTTTCATTTCTCTCCACACTGCGTTTTGTTGTTTTTGTCTCGGAGACTTTAAGGCAGGGCCAGGACTTGCACTGGGAAGCCTGTGGATTACAGGAAATAATGACCTGTATATATTTAGTTGTTCAAAGGAAATTAGAGTAGCCTGATTTTTATTATTCCCCATTGCCCCATGTTCTCTGGTGTAATAACTTGCCCTATTCTCTAATTTACTTTTACATCATCCAAAATGTATACCATTTAGCCCAGATTCTCCCATGACCAATCAGGACCTGCTGTTAGCTAGGTTAACAAAACCTTCCACGGAATGGGAAGCCATCCTAATGCAGGCCAACCAAAGACACCAAAGAGCTGATCTTTCTAGAGAGTATGTGAACTGGAGATAGTAATTTACCAACTTCTCCCCTTAGGTAGCCAGTGACCACTGTATGCCCCTGCTATTGAATGTGACAGCTAACCTTTTCAGGACCGGTGTCATTTTAGATTAACCTTCTTCTGTAAAAGTGTGTAGGCAATTTCCTTACATTAAGTTTTTAATTGTTAGTCTATCAGTGTATTTACAGTGGCACTGCATCTATGTCCTGACTTTTGTTCTTTTTTCCCCAACTCTTACCACCAAGTTTGTATATTCTCTTTAATGTTAATATCCAAAATCTGAAATTCATCTGCTTGTATTTTTAATTTAGAGGAAGAAACTTTTCTGATTCGGATTTTTTTTAAGAATTATGATTAGATATTTAAATTATGTTTTTATTGAGATTTTCTAGTCCCATAGCACCTATCATCTGTATTTGCTAGAATACTGGGGGGAGGGAGGGCCATGGTGGGAAATATTTTCTTATTGGAGAGGAATAGCATAATATCTTCAGAACATTTACAACTTATCAGCTTTTCTTTTCATTATAACTCTCTATATAGTTTACAGACACTTCAAGATGAAAGTAACATTTGAAAGGTAGGCAAAATTGATTTTTGTAGATTCAGTGTGTTTTTTGGGGACATTTAATGAAGTTTTGTGGATTCTCTCAATTCTGTTACAATAGTTTAACTTGTGTGCTCTTTAACTGCTAGGATTTGGCAGGGTAAAAATGAAGAGAAATAGTAAGTAGTTTTAATAATCATAACTTCTGAAAATCACTCCAACATGATCATATTTTAAGAGCTCAATAAATTTGGCCTTTATAAACTTTTCTTCATCCCTCCCAAAACATTTCTTTTCAGTCTGGACAGTTGCCTCATTATTAAATAGGGTCTCTATTCCAAAACAAACTCAAGTCACTCGTATTCATTTTACTTTAATTTTCTTCAGTCTCATATATTGTAAGAGTAATTATTCGTTTTGTTTTGTCCCCTCCCTGCCCCTTCTGAAACAGCAGAAATCCACCTCATTTTCCTACTTATAATTTCTTAAAAAGAACATTTTTACTTTTTTAACACTTTCTCAAAGTTGATACCTCAGAATGTCCCTCACTTCTTCCTAAAAATCCTCCCAACTCTCCTAAAATATTAATCTCTGGTTCTGGTTCAAGACACAATTTTTATAACACTTGCTACTTTATAGTAACTTTAATGACTGAACCATGCTTTATTATCAGAGTTTAGGTAGTTTCTTTTACCAAGTCACCTGCCATGATCTAAAATCTAATCTTAGGTAACATGGTGACTTGACTGGGTCTGTATTCAGAGGTTGCAGAAATTCTTTCTGGATACTCTGGCTCACTAAACCTCCAAGGACTTTTGAGCTTCAGGCAAATTTGGGATATGAATAGTTTATACCTCAGTGTGTATTTAAATCAGCCAATGCTTGTCCTTTCCAGAGAGTTCACAGGTAGGTGGCTGATGGTGGGGTCAGGGGTGAGGGAGATGAATAGGGAATAATGTAGTGAAGCGGAGAAGAGAAATACTGATTGTTTTCTCTGCAGCAACAAAATTATTCAATTGCCAAATGTCAAGTGGAAAATATTTATTCTCATTGATTATATTCATTCCAAAATGATTCCATAGGGAATCATGAAAAAATCATGGCATGATAGATAATATATAGAATTATTTCTTTCAAGATAGAAATTTGTGTTTTTCCCTCCCCCTTTTTCCCGTAGGTTTATATACGGAATTTCAATTCTGTTCCATTTAGCTTTATGTTTTTCCTTATGCCAGTACCAAATGGTCTTGATTAATGTAGCTTTGTAGTAAGTTTTTTTTTTTTTCACATCTTTATTGGAGTATAATTGCTTTACAACATTGTGTTAGTTTTTGCTGTACAACAAATTGAATCAGCTATATGTATACATATATCCCCATATCCCCTCCCTCTTGAGCCTCCCTCCCACCCTCCCTATCCCACCCCTCTAGGTGGTCACAAAGCATCGAGCTGATCTCCCTGTGCTACACGGCTGCTTCCCATTAGCTATCTATTTTACATTTGGTAGTGTATATATGTCATTGCTACTCTCTCACTTCGTCCCAGCTTCCCCTTCCCTCCTTGTATCCTCGTCTGTTCTCTACATCTGCATCTTTATTCCTGCCCTGCCACTAGCTTAATCAATATCGTTTTTTTAGATTCCATATATATGTGTTAGCATACGGTATTTGTTTTTCTCTTTCTGACTTACTTCAGTCTGTATGACAGACTCTAGGTCCATCCACCTCATGTAGTAAGTTTTTAAAACAGGATGTGTGAGTCCTTCAACTTTGTTCTTTTCCAAGATTGGTTTGACTATTCTGGGTCCCTTGAATGAATTTTAGCACCAGTTTGTAAAAAAAACAAACAAACAAAAAAAAAAAACCAAAAAAAACCCCAAAACCAATTGGGATTCTGAGAAAGACTGTGTTGAATCTGTAGATCAATTTGGGGAGTACTGTCATTTTAACGATATGACATTTTCTGATCCATGAACATCAGATGTCTCCCCACTTATTTAAACCATTCTTAATTTTTTTCAACAATATTTGTTTAGTTTTAAGAGTATAAATTTTGTACTTCATTTGCTAAATATATTTCTAAGTATTTTATTTTTTCTTGGATTTTTTTCTTAATTTGTTTTTCAGATTGTTCATTGCTATTGTATAAAATACAACAGAATTTTGTATTTTGGTCTTGTACCCTGAACCCTAGCTTAACTCATTTATTTGCTCTAAATATTTCAGTGGATTCTTTAGGATTTTCTAGATTGAAGATAATTACTTCTGCAAATACAGATAGTTTTAATTTTTCTTTTCCAATCAGAATGTCTTTTATTTCTTTTTCTTGCCTAATTACCCTTGCTAGAACTTCCAGTAAAATGTTAAATATAAGTGTCAAGAGTAACATCTTTGTCTTGTTCTTGATCTTAGGGAGAAAGCATTTAGTCTTTCACCCTTAAGTATGATGTAGCGAGGCGTTTTTCATCAATGTCCTTCATCAAGTTAGGGACGATCCCTTGGATTTCTAGTTTATTAAGTGCTTTTATCATGACAAAGTGTGGACTTTGTCAAATGCTTTGTCTGCATCTGTTGAGATGATCATGTAATTTTTGTCCTTTATTTGATTGGCATTGTGTGTTCTATTATTGATTTTCAGATGTTAAGCCAACTTTGTATTCCTGGTGTAAATCCCACTTGTTCCTGGTGTCTAATCCTTTTTATATGTTACTGAATATGGTTTGCTAGTATTTTATTGATGAGTTTTTCATCTATTTTATTCTGTAGTTTACTTGTGATGTCTTTGTCTAGTTTTGGTGTCACAGTAATACTGGCCTCTTAGAATGAATTGGGAAGTGTTCTCTCCTATTCTAATTTATTGAAGAGTTCATGAAGAATTGGTACTAATTCTTATTAAATGTTTGGTAGAATTTATTAGTGAAGTCATCTGGGTTTGGGATTTTCTTTGTAGGAAGGCTTTAAATTATTGATTCAATCTTTTACTTGTTATATGTTGTTCCTAACTGTATTTTTGCAGTTCTAAAATGGAGGAATTATTGTCTTATTTGCAAAACCCAAAATTCACTGAAAAATTGTCTTTGGTGGGTGTCATGTTGAGGGAGGATAAGGAAGAGAATTCCTCCAAATGAAGCAGCAAATAAGGAAGAGAAGAGACTTCCCTGGACTGAGGAGAGATGAGGAGTATCAGGCACTGTAGCATAGTACTGTGGATGGGTAACATGTTATGGAAGGGATGTGATGCAAGTAAAGACACTGGCCATGAAGTTGGGACTCCCAGAAACTCCAACTGCCTCTAGGGGCCCTGGGAGCTGCAGAGACACTAGACCTGAAAGTGCGTGTGTAGGCTGATACACATGGAGCCTCAACAGTACATACTGTATATAGCCTCAGCAACATATAATGACTAATGGTTGGAGGAGTCCCCCCAAATTTTGGCTTTACCTAAAACCCATGAGTAGGGGCTTTGTTGGATTTGAATTTATTTAAAGAAAATAAAAATAAGCATCTTAGTTAGTTGACTAAAATTTATATCTGTTTCAGTGGGAAGCCGTTGGCATGCTTTATCTTCATACTTCTCCACAACAGACCAGCCACGTCTGACCAGTCCTTCAGCAAAGCTGAGTTATCTAGAAATTCTTCTAGGATTTCAATCCCTTTTGGTGTAACATAGAGATTATGTTCCCTAATTCTGGAGCCAGAGTGCCTGGGATTAATGCTTGATTCAGATACTTAGTTGTTGTAGGACCTCAGATAATTAGTCTGTCTGTACCTCGGTTTTTTAGTTTTTAAAATAGGGGTAATCTATAACACCTAATGTAGTATCAATACCTACCATGAAGAGTTATATGGCAATTAAGTGTTATTTATTCCTTAGCTGCTATTACATTGGATATTATTCTAGAAATAAATAGTTGAAGAACTAAATTCTATGTCATGTGTGATTCTTACTGGAATTATTAAATACCCTCCTTCTTCATCACTTTGACTTCTGATATGGCACTATCCTTGCCATCACCAATTGTCAACATATCAGTCATCTTTTATTTTTCCTTTTCCACATTTTGTAAAGATCTAGAGATTCTTCTTTTATATTACTTTAATGGTCCTTTCTTTTTCTCCATTTCCTCTCCTTTTTTCTCATGTTTTTTACTCAGACTGTTAAGAAACCCTCTTCAGGGTTGCCTTTTTTCCTGTGAGCACTTTCTGAGTGCCTATATTCATCAAGCTTGGTACTGGTATTTTAAATCTATTATCTCCAATCTATTATGTCAGAGCCCTGCAGGATAAGTATCACCATACTCATTTTAGAAATGAGGAAACTAGTGAAGAAAGGTTTGTGGACCTACTCCAGTTCACTCAGTTGATACATGGCATGTACAGCACACAGATTTAGTCTTCTTCTGAGTCTTAAGTCCATGTTGCCTCTTATCCTTCAAGCTACTGCCAAAGTAATTTAGCTATAGTGCAGCTTTGATTATAACACACTCAACTCAATGAGTCCTTATTGCTCATAAAATAAAGCCTAAACCCTTAGCCTTAAAATGCAAAGCCTGCTATAATCAGGTCCAAACATACATTTCCAGCCCCTCTACTCATTGATCCTTCTCACACCCAGTACACTCCAATCAAAACCCAAACATGTCACATACTTCCCTGCAAGGATGCCTTTGCCCATGCCTGTCCCTTCTGCTAGATCATTCTTCTACCCAGTATCACCTCCACCGTAAGTGCTTTAAATCTCAGATAATTGTAAAATCTCCCCTTCTGTACTCCCACAGTAGTTCGGATATAGCCACCTTATAACTCCCGTCATTCTGCTTAATGTGGGAAAAATACCAGAGTGTCTGGGTTGGTGAACACATAGAGGTGATGGGAGGCTTGACACAGCCTTCTGCATTCTCCACAGAGGAGGCGGCCCTAACATGGAACAAAGGGGTATCTTGCTACTTTTCTTCACAATCATCTATCATTTTGGTAAATCTGAATGACAGTACCTGGCCTGAAGCAACCATTGGTGCAGTGCTTTGGGGCCCTAGTTCCATCTTGCCTATTTCATGAGCTTATATTAAGATGATGGGAGGCAAGAGACTTAAAGAGACCATGGAAATTGCTATATTAAATGCCAACTGCATGGCCAAGTAACTAGAAAACCACTACAGATTTTTTTCAGGGTTTCAAGAGGTTATACAGCTCATGAATTTATTTGGACCCAAGACCCTTCAAAAAGTCTGCAAATATTGAGGCTGTAAGATGTGGCCAAGAGGTTCCAGGATTATGCCTCTGGAACCTGACAGTAGAACACCTTTCTCCGAACTCAGTCTTCTGGCTGGAGGCTGGGTGATGAACAATTCGGGATAAGACTTCCCTTCTCTGATGCCCTGTCTACATCATTCATCTGACTGCAGCAGCATTTGCAGCAGGGAGAGGAGGTGCTGTGAAGGCGGTGGTGATTAAAGTTACTACACAATACTTACAAGTCATATTTTATCTCCAACCTTGACATCATTTTAATGTTTTATAGAGTGATTTCCTCACTTGCCCAAAGTTCATAATTGTCCAGATGCCTGACACATAATAGGCACTCAGCACATATGTGTTTAATAAATGAGAGAATGAATGAATAGCTAGTAGAAAACAACAATGAAAATGACAACACAAATTCTGAGTCCTAACCACACCTACTGAATCAGAATTTCCAGGGGAGAGGCTAGTGATCTGTACACTTAACAAGCACACCCTGGATGAGTGTTATCATGCAAGTTTGGGGCATATCACCTTAGGACAGAAGTTTCCAAACTTAACTACTTATCATAATTACCTGGTGAGATTTTAAGAATCATAGATTTCTGGGCCCTACTTTGAGCTTCCTGATCAGGGTCTAAATATAGGAATCTATGTTTCTAAAACAGCTCCTCAGATGGTTCCAGCTGTATGAGTCACTACAGCAGAATATGTTGTGCTGAATTAACTCAAACATGGAACTGAGGTCAGGCTTAATGAATAATGAGATTAGCTTTGCTCTTTAAAGAAAAAACTCTCTTGTTTGAGTGACACAGGTGTATGCATTTGTCAGAACTCATCAAATGGTACACTTAAGATGTGTGCATTTCACTGTATGTAAATTTTATCACAAAAATATATGAAAAGATATACTAGATATAAATTCTAGTAATGCCATGTGTGCTGTAGTGTTTAAGGATGAAGTATACTGATGGCTGGAATATTCCTTGAAGTGCATCAAAAATCAAGGTGGATAGCTGAACAGATCAAGCAAACAAAGCACCATTATAGTATCTAGGTGGTGGGTGTTCATACTATAGTCCTTTAAACTTATCTTTATAAGCTTGAAAAATTTTATAGTTAAATGTTGAGGAGCCAAAAATAATAAAGAAAAATAAATAAATACCAGAGAGAGGTGGGATTGAAAGGGTATCAGGGGAAAAGAGTTTGAGGGAAAAGCTGAGATTTGACTGAGAAGAAGCCTTTCTGGATTCAGCTAAAGTAGACAAGTAAAGGAAAAACCAAGGATGATGAGGAAGACAATGGTAATAGAGAATAAAATTACATTGCACTGAGAAAGGAACCAACTTGTCTCATTTTCCCATTCATTTGAACACATGAATCATGAGGCGAAGCGAAGGACATCGACATCGCCAGGTAAGAATTTTGGTAGCATAAGGAGCTTGGCTTTCATATGAAATTACTGGATTGGTGTGTTTTATACATTATTTCTGGATATTAATTCAGAATATTTTGTGTGAGTGTGCCTATCCAAAATTGAAGATATTCCTAGGAATTAAGAGGGAAGGAAGAGGCTAGCAGTAGCCATATTCCATGTACTTAATTACTTGGACAGATTCCTGTTGGAATATACTGATATGGATGTTACATGGTCATCTGTGAACACATTCTATTTTCCATCTTGGCCTAAAGTACTGGAGTATGGAGAATGTGTCTGATCCACAATAACTAGCTTAGCACCTTTTCTATATTGGTGCAGGGTTCAGGATGATTTGGAAGTTTATAGAGGATTTAGAGCCTGGTATTATAAGGACCCACTAATGTTGAGTTAGGCAGGTGGAGGGGTGTTGAGTGTCTCTCCAAAATCATAAAGGGAGGCTCAGCATGCCTTGTGCCAGAGTTGGGTGTGGCACTGTATGTTTATAAGACTTTATGTGGAGAGCTTAAGGTAGGGTTTTTCAAACTTGGCACTATTTACTTTCCAGGCCAGTTCATTCTTTGTCATGCGGGCCAGTGCCCTGCCTTGTAGGATGTTTAACAGCATCTCTGGCCTCTACTCACCACATTCCAGCAGCATTCCTCCAGTTAGGACAATCAAAAATATCTCCAGATATTGCCAAATATCCCCAGTGGGGCAAAATTATGCCCAGTTAAGAACAACTGGCTTAAGGCAATGTGCTGAGACAAGCATCTCAGGAGATTTGAATCCCAAAACTCATATAAACTACCTGGATGAAATGTCACTTTGAAGGAGCTTCCCAAAGAAGGAAAATTCAGGTATCAAAGAAACCACTTGGGAGTAAAGTTTAGAAGAGAATGGTAGGAAGTGAAGCCTAGAGCACTTCCTTCCCCCAGCTAGCTTACAGCTACTGTAGCCATAACAAGTCTGTTTCTATAGGACTTAGGAGCTGGATGATTGTAGAAGGCCTGGCTGAGGTTAACACCTAGGAAAAAGAATTGTCCCTATGGGATACAGCCACACATACTTATGATGCATTCTTAGGACCAGGGTTTAAGACATAGTGAACTTGCTAAGGAAGCAAGGAGGGATGGGGTGGGATCTAAGCTAGTGGTACTCAGATGTCAAGGCAAAGCAGCACTCCTCTCTAGGTTCTAGGAGGACAGGTGTACAGAAAAGAGATGTAGAGAGGTATTATACCTGGCAAGAGCAAAGCCTGGTTCTCATTACTGTATAAAGATAGAAGCCTGAGTGATGTCTGAGGAAAAAGCCAAATTCTAGGAACTATGGCACCTCGAGTAAGATTGAACCTAAGATTTCATGTGACCGGAGGCACTGCAGGATTTGAGGGACGAGCTAGATTCTGGACTCAACCCTGAAGCCCGGAGGTAAGTAGGAGACACAATGTCAAGGATGAGATAAGCAGTGATGGTGATTCAGAATGGGTGGACTTACCCCTATGCAGTCCTATTAGCCTGGTAGAGTGAGTCAGGAGAGGCTAACACTCCCTCTCTGCCCCAAGAATCATGCCTTGGAAGGTTTTGCAATGACCTAGCTGAAATATTCAAGATAAAACATTGTGTGAGGAGAAAAGGACACAAAACTGCATGTGTGTGTGTGTGTGTGTGTGTGTGTGTGTGTGTGTGTGTGTATATATATGTGCCTAGGAAACACCTTGGAAGGAAAGAATGCAGATACTCTAAGATGTAGGATAAGAGGGGGTCGTGCCTGATTTTTCTTTCTTCATACTTTTCTCTATCTTCAATGTTTTGGGTAATGAGTATGAAATATTTTTATAGTCACTTTAGATATTCTAAAAAAAATGAACTTCCTATCTCAAACCAGGATTGGCCTAGGAATCAGGAACAGCTGATTTGCTAAGTAGGACAAATATTAGGTCTTGTGAAAAAGCTTGAGGAAGACATGGCCTGAGGAAAGTGTGGGAAATGTGGAAAATGTGGTTTGCTCAATGGAAATGAACACACTCTTACATAAACTTAACAAAAATGTAGCATGCGTCATCAGAGTACTTTCTTCCTAACACACAAGTATTTTGTAGTTTTGTAATAGAAGGCAACATGTTCTCTTTTCCCCTACCCTACCACCAACTGCTCTCTGGGAAAAAAATAAATCCTCAACTCTTTGGCCGCAAGTAACTATATATTGGACTATGGAGTACAGGGTTTGTTTGGAATGATGGATTGTTCGACAATAGAGCACGATCAGACAAGACCAGCCATCAATCACTTTAAATCAATGATAGACCTGGAGTGTGTTTTGTGCCATTTTCATTCATTCTAGTGCCCAGAGAGTTGCACGGAGAAACCTCATGACCTCACATGAGCAAAGAAAATGGCTTTTAAAGCTGTTTCTAGGCTCTATTCATCACTCATTCCTGGGTGAGATGCCAGGAAATAACTTTCATGGGTTTTTTTTTTTCAACTCATCTTTCTCACCTCAAAGTTTGGATGAAGGGTATGCATATAGACAAAAAAGGGAAAGAGAATCCACTTGAGTGGGCTAGACTTTCTGTCACGTCAATCAAATTTAGCCCTCAACTTCTGAAAAAAAAATGTTCTTACTCATCAAACATTCTGCTCGGAATTCCCTCCTGTTTTTCTGGAAGGAAGTTGTGATTTAGTCATGATTTTCTCTGGGGTCATTTGGAGCAGGGCACTCTGGTCATCAGTGCATACTGGACATTCCTGTTATGTTCATCGGAGGACAACATCAGGAGCCTTCTCTGCCGGGCACAGGTACTTTCCCGTGACCCTCACAGCCCTAGTTATTCATGTGTAGAGCCCACCTTCAGAAGCCCTAAACCGCCTCTTTAGGGATACTGGCATCTCTCAGGGTTGGGAGTACTGATCACTGGAGGGGCTGACGAGATAGTCTACTTCCTAGCCTTGAGAAGACTTCAAATACCCTGAAAACACCTCTTCTCCAGGCTCCCTTGTCACACAGCCTCATCAACTCAAAGCATTTGCTGAGCTCTGGTGCTCTCATGAATCCTCTCCAATGCTCCTGAAATGCAAGTCTTTTACCTCCTCATGGTCCCCTTTCCTTGTCCCAGAGGTGAATGGCAAAGTAATGGTGACTTAGCCCTTCAGAAACACTGGTGTTAACTCCACCAACTTAGGGTAAGGCTAGGGAAAGGACTGACAAAGCTAACTTTTGTCTTATCCTATTACACGTATTTTCAATACAGAGGCTGGCTGGAATGAGTAACACTCTATTTCTTCCCATAACAAATGTACCCACTAAAAAAAGATTATTTAGATTTCCCATCTCCCAGGGAAATACTCTACTATCTATGTTGTATTACTGTCTTATGAATGCATACTACACACAGACCTCTAGCATGATGTTGGTACGATTCTATGTAACAATGGAAACAATTCTGAGCATTTTTTAGAGTGTCAGGGTTCTATTAGTATATACACAATACTCAGTAAAAAGGTCAGTGGGATTGAAAGCTAGGGAAATAAAAAACCAATAACACCTGGAATCTAAACACCGCAGGTTACAAGGCAACCTGGAATAAGGGGACCTCACTGGCCTAAGAATCAAATCTCTGGTTTGACTCCAGATCACTTACTAGATAAAGAAGTACTGGCAAGGCACCAAGCCTCTGTTTTGAGCTTCAGATTCCCAGCATTTTGATGGAATGATTTGTGCTTTGGGGGCTCTGTAGATTAAAAGCTATTTCTCTTACAACTGTATCAAATTCCCCTTTCCTCATTTATCTATGACAAACATCTTGTCTTCAATGACAGTGATAGAATAAGAACACTGTCTTCATTATTTTTGTTGTTATTTTTATAGAGGCCAAGACAAACATGAATATTCCCAGTTAGATTATATACACATATGTATATATTCATAGATAAGTTGCATATATGTGTACATATATTTATGTATATATACATATATATGTGTTAGTGGTATTGATAAAACAAGGACTCTCATCAATCTCCTTTTAATTGCATTATAGACTAAAATAGGAAGAGCTGTCCGTTCTGTCACTAAGCAAGTTGTAGTCAATCAAGGATGTGAGGAATTCTGATAACTTCAATAGTGAGGTAACTGTGTTCCTTGTGTTAAAGTAATTAAACCAAAAGGCCATCAAATTGAGGCGTCTAATGCCTTGGCAGCCTATGTAAGCAAACTGAAATCTAAGCCAGAGGCAGTACACCCTACTCCACAAAAATGACAGTTAAGAACAACCAATCACAAACAGCCAAATAGGCTTTCCTAAATAAGGCAAGTGCTTAAACTATAGCCAATCAAATAATTTCCTTCCTTTGCTTCTCACCTTCTCTATGAAAACCTATCCCCTCACTCCTGTGGGTGAAGTGCTCCTAACCATCTTTGATATGGTGCCACCAAGTTCAAATCTATATATGCTCAAATAAACTCTTGAAAATTCTAATATGTTTAATTTAACTTTTATAACTTGCTTAAAGAAAAAAAAAAAAAGCCTAAAATGGTTCAACCCTAAAATGCACTTAGGAGAAAGTGTGTATACCAGTAGAGGAAGACCACAGATGTAACAGAGACACAAACCATATACCCTCCATCTCAGTCCTCAGAGCGGAAGCAAACATTGAACTCCCCATGTACACAAGTTTCTTTAGTTGGAACCTAATGACAGACAAGAACATTGTTCTGGAAATGAGAAAATCAAGAAGTTTCACTCCTCTAGGGTAGATCAGCCAAGAAGACCAAAGTAGTTGCATTTTTATTTTTCCTGCTACAGCACAAATCTGTTGTTTGGCTACCAAATTACAGGTTGGGTATGGTTCTCACATACTTCTGCTTTTCATGTGCTGAACGGGAAGAGTAATAATAGGCTGCTTCTTTTACTTGTGGGATTTAGGTATTCTTCATTATAGAATGGGTCATTTTTCTAAGAAAACCTGCCAGTTTAAAGGCTGGAGGTGTATGCCATTCATGTTGGGGGTGGGGGGAAGCCATAAAAATGAGAGGTTTTTGGCTAGAGAGAGTGGCTCTAGTTACTTATTCCCATGTTTAAACGACATGTTTATGAGTCATACCCTTTATTATTTAATCCCAACAGCACCATCCAAAGATCACTATCATTTAAATGACTACTTCAGAGAAGTGTATCTGGGAAATTTTACCAAGGAGAAAATTATACACATCCATCCAGTTATGGAGAACACTGTTCAAACACTTTTCATTCATTTTTTAAAATGCTCTATTGATAATCTATAAAAGATAATTAAACAAAGTATAACAGATATTGTCCTAATGCATAATGTCTGATATCCTAGACACAAGACTAGTTAAGTATAATATAACTTATATTGAGGGAAACAACCGCACTCAGATATTACCCATTAGTAGTTGAATCAATCAACATTCATACAAATATCATTTTCTTCATTGTCTAGTTTATGGATCTGCTCAGGCATCAGTGGGAAATGAAAAATGACTCCTTGGCATAAGATTCTGGAGAAATTCTGGATTCACAGAATCAAGTGACAACTGAGAGGATTATAGGAACACTTTAGTGAGAGACGCTTTATCCCTCTGACTTAAAGCAATATTAGGGAATGGCACGAGCCAACACGGGAAAGAACGTTGGAAAAAGCAGGCGTTTCCTTGCCCTCAAGTCATTTATCTTGTCCAGAGATTTAAAAAAATAAAACATTATCATTTATATCACCCTTCATATTTGTGGAAGAAGATAACATTATTCTATTTTTATTAAAAGAGGAAATGGAAGAACACAGGATCCAAGTGATTTCCACTAAGGGAAGCAAAGAAATTCAGCAGTTCTGAATATTCTTCTCAGGACCCATAGCTACATCAAGAGGAGGAGTGGACAGCGCTGAAGAGAACTCTAACTTTCCTAAGAGAATGCATATTCTACAATCCCATTTACAACTCTGCTCCATATGAGTATGTTTCCTCCATCATCTAAAATAACAAGCTCTTTTTTGCACCTATCATTTCCATTGCCCAAATAGTCAAGGTCTGTTGATTAAAAGGAGGAAGTCCAAGTTCATCCTGACTAAGAGAAAAACAACCCAAATTGCTTGCCTTAATAGGTGCATAAATTAGTCCACCCTGGACATGGTATGGTTTATATAAAATTGGGATTTCTTTATATAAGGGAAGAGCCAATAAAATATGAGTAATGGGTTAACAAGATCTTTATTAATAAAATATTATTAGAAGTAAAGGTTTCAGATTATAATCTATATGTAATGATTTGAGTGGACATAAATAATATCTGAAAAAAATCAAAGCTCAAGGTGAGATGGAATTACCGCCAATATCCTCAATAATTATTGGACTTTTAATATTTAAGAAGAAAGTTCTAACTATGCATATTTCACCAGTTATAAAGTTCCTCTCAGCACTTAAGCAGCAAAACAGGGAAATTTAAGAAAATGACAAAAACACTTTTGATCTGTGTTTAGTGCTTTGTTTATCTATGGTTTTGGATTATTCTCATAAAAAATCTAAATCCCAAGATTTCCATTCTTTTCTTTGACAATTTGTTGACTTAATAAAGTCATTTTTCTTCATCTCTCTTTCAAATGTCTTATGTCCACGATCTTTCTTAAAGCTTAAAGCTTATTGGGAGAACAGAGAAAGGTTACATTTTAACTCACAACCTTTCAAATACTCCCTACCTATACTTACATTTTCTGAGTCTTTATTTTCACAAATAACAAGAAGTGATTGCTTCAACCTCACTCTAAAGCAAGCAGAGCATGTTAAACACCAGGTGGGGTTTAGTGTCCTCTTATAGGAAGATGCCATTCCTCAATGCTCTGTGCTTTGCAATGAGGTGATTAGATGATCTTGTTGACCCAGAGTTCCTCTACAGCAGCAGACGTCAAAGCTGCAGTAGGAGCAGTGCACAGCAGCAAGAGCTGCAGGTGTGCACTCTAAATCAATACATCTTTCCTTTCTCAGGACAACCTCCAGAGCGGATTCTGGCTCACTGCACATCTGGCTTATATTAATTGGTTGCTGAAAGAACATATGAAGATGCTGCATGTATAATTACATATTTACCAGAATGTCACAGAATTCGATAGGAGACTCTCCCTGTGGCCATTTCTGTGATAGGGAGAAATGTGAAGAGTCACGTGGAGAGCTTCCAGTAACTTCTCAACTTTTGACCACAGTTTTCTCCATGAGGGTAGTGAACGGAAGTTCTCAACAGTGATAACTGAAGAAACATTAGAGACAACTGATGAGATTCTCTCTTTGTGTCTGGACCTTTGCACTAGCCTCACAAATGATCCCCGCCCCTCCCCGAGCTTTGCCCTCCTCCATCTATTCACCGCTCAGCAGAGTGTTCTTGGTAGATCCTAAGTGAGATCTTGCCTTTCCCCTGCTTAGCACCCTCCTTCCCATCTTATGCAGAGTAAAATGCACAGTCTCTCCCCGACCTTAGAAGCCCTCTGAGGTCCACCCCACTTTTTATCACTGTAACCTAACTTCCTGTGTCCTTTCCGTGGCTCAGTCCTCTCACACTCCAGTGGCCTTGATCTTCCGGGAAGACACCAGCAATCGCAGTGTCTTTATCTGCCGTGCTTTCCCCCACGTATCCCCATGGCTCACTTCCTCACTTTTTCAAATTTTTGTTCAAGTATCACCTTCGCAGTGATGCCATCTCCGGCGTTTCTACTTAAAATTGCGCTTCTCCTACACCTACCTGCACCCCTACCCTTCCTGTTTCAATTTTCCCCATAGCATGTACTGCCTTCTAATATTCCACTTAATTTACTTATTCATCTTATGTCTTCTCCCACGAGAATCTGTGCCCCCTGGGGACAGCGCTTTTTGGCTGTTTTGTTCACTGTTGCAAACAGTGCCTGGCATGTAGTAGGTGCTCAGAACATTTGCACCCTGTGAGCAGTCCAGTAGAATTTGATTAAGGCTCTGAGGTGTTTAATTTAGCTGACTGCTTCCTAGAATGGGAACAAGACTAACTACCTATTCAATCTTTGACACAATTAGCTCTACAGAAAGAAAGTCTCTGTTCTACAGCCAAAGACAACACCCTATTGGTATGCCTCCACCTAAACACTGTATATAGTAAGTTACAACAATAAGAAAATGTGGATGACACAGTGCCGTCCATGGTGTGATCTGGAAAGGGAAAAAATCCTTATAGCATGTACCCACCAATAGTGGGTATCAGTAAAAGCATTTTTACATATGGCATATTTATTTGGTTGCTATAGTGTATTTGTCCAGAAAGTTATGATCGTTATAAGAAAAGGAGATATGAAATATATTTTAAAGCCAAATTGAACCAGGTATATTTACGTTTTGTTAAACACATTAACAGTGATCCTCTTGCCAAAAACAAGGCATTTTATTTTACTAATATCATTAGTGAATATGTGTTTTTCTGGTTTTAAAAATATGTACTTTATTGTAAAAAAAAATCAAAGGTAATATAGTTCTGTACAATTAGTTAGGTTTGGAGATTTTTAAAAAATATAACCATTATACTCTTGTCATTAGCAATCAAGTAACCTTGAATTTTTTCAAAAAAGCAATTAGCTAGCCTTTAAAAAATGCTAATTAAAAATGACAACTTTGTTATCTAAGCAAACAACAGCTCAGAGTCAGTCTGTACTACCTACTATAAACTGATAATGCAGTAAACTATGGTTTAAAATGACTTCTTTTCAATTACTTTTTTAAAAATGTCCCCACAGCTGCAGAGAACTCACATGCTCTTTCCTGCCATGCTCAGTTGATTTATACTCTGAAGCTGGTTAAATTTTTGTGTATGTAAAGCTACATCCATACAAACCCTTATTTAGAAACTCATTAGTGCTTAAGTTAATGAATCTTCAGTTATCCATGCTTTGAAACCTTAAAGATTCAAAAACCTCAAAAATAAAACAAAGACATTTGTAGGAAGAATGTTATATCAGGCTATCAGCAAGCATTAGGTCTTATGAAGCATTAATTTAGCAACTAGATGGATGTGAAATCTATAGTGAACCAGCATAATGAATGGGAAAACAGAGTAATTAAAAAAAAATCATCCCATTGAGTTCCATCCTGTAAAATTGAAGAAATTCTGTAAAACACTCAAATACTCTTTAGAAGTCAAAAAAGAAAGAGTAGCTTGAAACTGAGCATACACGTCTTCCTAATTCCCTTCTATTTACTCATTCTGAGTCTCATATTTTTTCTCTTCCTCATCTTTTCTGTTCTTTGCTCCTGTGTATTTTACAACTAACTCTACATGTTTATTTTTCTGCTCTCTTTTTTACTTTGTTCATTGTTTGTACTCCTCATTTTACACAAAAAGAAGTTGCAGGTGCAGTTGGAGGGTGCAGTCTCAAAATCTGCTTGATTTCACTTAGATAAGCCTGCTCAGACCTAGACTCCTAGGGAAAGTAAAGAGAGAGGGCTGAAGCATAGGGGACTATTTTTCGTCTTAGAGCCAAGCCCACGAGCTCTATGCTCCTAGCATGTCTGCATTAAGTGACAGAGCTGGCTACTGGGGAGTTAAGGCTCTGAACAGAACTCCTGGTATGTCAGGAAGTCCTGGATGACTGTATTTTGCTGAATGATGAAGTAGCAACTGCTGGAAATAATAATAGGCCTTAAAATAGCAAAAATTCCTGAATGACTATATCAGGGAGTGACCAATTTCTATCATGTGTTGATGTCAATTTAGAGCATGGATGTTCCCTAGAGAAAAAAGAAATGAGATTCCAGACCTGCTTTTTTTGTGTGTGCAAGAGATTTCAACTACATAAAAACCCCTTCCAGGCTCAGCTATAGAGCATACTGGAAATGTCAAGAGGCCAAATGACAGGAAATGCATTCTGTATAATCATGCTGCTCTCGTGTTTAATGTGGGAATAGGAAAATCCTCAATAGCATGGCATTCCTGGATGGATTTGAAACCACAATATGCCACAGCTACAGAGTTAACTTCTATAGACTAAAGCCCAAGAAGAAGTTACAGAAATCTCCTGAAAAGTGCATGCCATGTTAGTAACATTAAAGGTAAAATTGAAATGTATTTTATTACAAATCCAGGATCATGAATATGAGAATATTATCTGACCATCAGCCACTATCTCTCAGTTTCTAACTCCATCTTCACTCAATGTGGGGGTCTATGGAGGAGAGATATATAATACAAGCAGTGGCCATGGTTAAACAAATAAGTGTTCTTTATTCCTCTGATCCAGTAGGAAAAGCCCTGAAAACCTAGGCTGGACCAGAGGAAAACTCCTCTTCCCTAAGCTATATACAGACTTATGTAGCCTCCAGCCTAAGTGGACTGCCAGCCCAGTTTACCCATATTCTATAGACCTGAAATTATGAATTGGCGACTATGAGCTGAAACAGACTCATATGTGTATTAGCCCTCAATGTATGCTTAAAAATATGGATTTATTTGAAAACATTAAAAAATCAGAAGATTTCATATTTTAAAAACCACACTGCTGTTTTTCTGGGGAAGAAAGAAAAAGATCTGGACCACAGGACATTCAGGCCAACCTGCAACATTTTTCCAGAGCTGAAGCGTTGATGCTCTGTCCATGAGGCAAAACTTCCAGTCTCTGTCACTCACTGTTGTGTCTCATACACCAGATCTTTGCTTTGCTCATTTTCATCACCTCCCTGGCTTTGGATTGAGACAGTTGACCTAAACTCTACACCTGAGTCTTGGCCTTCTCTATCTGAGAAAATCAATGGCAAGGAAGGAGGAGTTCAGAGAAAAGTGCTTCAAGAGAGAGGGGGCAAAGTAAGGGTTTCTTAATCAATAAAAACAACATGATTGTTCCACATAAGTTTTCTCAAGACTTGTCCCAATCTAAAAACACACAAAGAAGAAGGAATGACAAAGAATATCTAGGAAGACTAAAGAGAGTTTGAGGAGAGAGAGAGAGAAAGAGAATGAGGAAGAGAGAGACAGAGAGCCTAGTACATTAGCATGTTAATGTCATAAATGTCTGACTGTCAACATTAACACTTCCTTTTGGGAATCAAGTGCAGAATAGGACAAGGAGATTAGAAAGGGGACCGAAGTTTCACATAGAGGCCCCAATCTATAGTCCTATATTCACGGGACTATTTCTGAAAAGCTGATGAAGCATAAGGTTCATAGCCTTTCAAGATCCTATACCTATTTTTATATTTGTAATTTTGTATTCTTTTTCTCGAGGACTGCCCCCCCCCCTGCAAGTTGTATACATTTCAGCCTCAAAAATGTGCATCTACCTCTGCCTATGTCCCAGATTTTGAATACCTTGACCAAATTTATCAGTCAAGGGAACAAAATGAAAAATATATGTATTTGATAAGGTGGCAAGTTTGTGTGTGTGTGTGTGTGTGTGTGTGTGTGTATCTGTGACTAAGCCAAGTTGTTCAAGAAAAGGAGATAATCCAGTAGTTACTAAAACCAAATTTTATAAAAGCAGCAATCTCAGAAATTGCTTATTTTGAAGAACACCTTCTGAATCATTATACCAGAGAATAAACTACTTTCAAATATTTAAAAATACATTAAAATTCCATTAAAATCTGTTTTTATGAGTAAAATCAGAAGCACTGATATATATTCCTTAATTTAATATTCTGTGTCATCTAAGATTTGAGAGGTGTAATCTGACTCAAGGTTCCCCTGATCGTTAGTATAGGAAAATGTTTAGAGTTTTACCATAACTAAGTTTCAGATGATAGTCCCAAAAATAATTATCAAAGAATAAAACCTATAACTATCAGCTGAAGTCACCGGTATATTATGTGTTGGGTCTGTTCTATAATCTCCAATATAATTGCTTATTCTTTTCATCTTTATAGTATCATCTTATACAAAAAATGTAGGTGATAAGGTATTGAAAGGTTTTACTTTTCGATAATAATGTCTAAAAATATGATCTTTCCACCCATTAAAGTCAGAGCCTTATATCTGACATAGAACCAATGTGTAACCTATAGGTACTCAAATTATATACAGCTGCACAAGGAGAAGTGTGTCCTAGAGTTTCGACTACCTCTAAATTCTCAGAGGCTTGATGCTTTTCATTCAGAAACTAGTTGTTCTGGATTAAAATGGAAGAATTTACTTTATTTCAACACAGAAATTTAAAATCAGGCATAAAGCAACAAGCTGGCATAAAGGGGATTTCATCTGTCATTAGGATATTAAAATATAATTAAATAATAATATACTGAGACTTGACAGTATGTTTCCTTACACCCATGCTATGGGTTTGTCAGATGGCTGACATGGATTAAAAGCAAGGACATTCTGAAACTATCAATAATAAAGACCCTTGATCTAGGTCCAAAAGAAACAATCTTAAATACTCCACCATTATGGGAAATGTCCTAATAAGATTCCATTTGTAAAATACATTAGCCCTTTCTTTTTCTTTTTTTTTTAAGTCATGTTTTACCAAGTTTGTCAGTGAAGACATTGAGGCCACATTTATAAAGTGGCGGGTGAAATAAACATGCAACTAGAAATGTGTGTTTCACTAAAGATGATCTAACTGTGTCTTGCCAGATCAATCAGACAATATATTTTCAAGAGTAAAATTAGACCTTCTTAGGTCTACTTAGAATTCTATTAAGTTTAAAGGCCAAAAACTTTTGGTTTATGGCTCTCCACTAAATACAAAGTTGCATTTTGTAGCAGTTAAACAAACTAACAAAAAAAATTAGCACATGCAAAATAGTTAATTTCCATATAGCATCTCTGGTTTTGCTCAGTCTTTGCTTTCATAGGCACACAAACACACACATATACACCAAGCTTTTCCTGAAACTACTGTCCCTGCAAATTTTTAATTAGAAATGTAAGGGTAACAAGAAAATGGCAGGAGACATTAAGATCACCAAAACTCTTTTGTATGTGTGGGTATGTGTGTATGTTTTTCTTTCTTCTAATAGCATATTTAGATTGATACTTTATTTTTATATATTCTGGATGCTGTTATTCTGTTTTGTTTTTGCTTTTGTGGGAAAAAAGTCCTTTTTTGATACCAAAATGTTTCCTACTTAGAAAACTATGTTTTCAGTTGTCAACATTTGAATTAATTTAGTAGTATAAATACCTCCAGAAATTTAAAAAATGGATTTAAAAAATTCTAGTGTTGTTCTAAAGAAAGGGCAGAAACAGTCTTCTGATAAATCAGGAATTTGTCTTTGTCCAATTGTCTTAGAGAAGCTATTTTTTTCCATCTTCTTTCTTATTTTGTGAGGTAATGAAATATTTAAATAACTGATACTTGGCAGAAACACTTATTCCCACAGTATTTCTTGCCAAAATGAAAGAAGAAAGATCCAAATATCAAACAAGGGATGCTGTATTTGTGAGATTATACGCCTGATTTTCTACATGACCTCCCCTTTAAAATAAAACACAGTACAATAAAATAAAACAAAATAAAATAATTGGAGGAGTGGATATCCAGAAGGCTCTTTGTGAAATAATATAACTATCCTCAATTCATGACAAAAATTGAAAATAAGAAAGAATATAGCAAGAAACAATCTTACTCTGACAGTAAGTGAATCAGATTAACCAAATCATTTTTCCAGTTTTAATATTTGTTCAATTTTTAAAAGGAACACAAAAGTTAGGACAACATGACCCATAACTTGCTATTTTATTTATATAAAATAAAATTAAATGCCTTTAAAAAGTTTTCCATGGTGGGGGGTAAAAAAACCCAAAAAACAAAAAACAACTATGTCGGAAATAATGTGTGTTCACTGGGTCTTGTTTTGTGAAAGAAAATGCTCTACCAGGAAAAGAAGTAATTACATTCTACACAGGTTTCATTTTTGTAAACATCAAATTGGCAAATACACATTTCCTTTCTCCCCTTAGATTTGCCTTACAAAATTGAGGGAAGAACTCACTTTGGTAAGGTTCCTCTGCTTAATTATTGCATCCAAAATTTATTAAAGAAAGAAAACAAAAACATTTGTGAGCCCTGGGGATGGTAGTAACACAGGTACACTGGAACCAGGAGGATCTGCTGATTCCAGATGGAGTGGATATGTTCCCACGGCACCTATTACTTGCCAAATGTTTCGTAAAGCAAACACATGACCTAAAAGATTTTGCAAGTGTGGGGTCTTCAAAAAAAACAAAAAAACAAAAAACAAAAGGAAAAAGAAGAAAAGTCCACACTTGCAAAAGAAGAAAAAAAAAAGTGCCGTTCTTATTTAAAAGTCACTTCTTAATTCCTAACCATAAGTTGTTTTTAAAAACACACACACTTTTAATATTTTTCAGCTGTCATGCCCACTTTAGTGAGTCTACATGTGTGGGTACTCCATAAAATCTCAGTGGTGGTGGCAGATGTCCCCTTTGAAGCATTTCATCTGCTGCTGGGGGTGGGGGGAGTGTCACTCTGGTGCCACGAACACCATTCTTTCTGAAGACTCCGATTTGGGACAGCCCCTCTAAGAACAAATGCAGCACTGCTTGATGTCGCTCAAACGGGTGGTACAAAAAGCAGAGAAACATACGATTATGTCAAGATGAAGAAAGGAATTTTAAATAATAACATATTTATGAGGCCCTTTACAACAGCCAAAGAACTGCTGTAAGAAAAGTATCAATAATTATTATAATTAAGGCTGGTCTGTAGGAGATTACAAATTTATATCTGTTGTTTGAAGTGACCAAATCCTACATTCATGGAAGTCCTACCCACTCCCCCAGTTGTTGGAGCCCCAGATGATCTCTTCCTCCCTTGCATTCCTCTAGCAGTTTCACGCTGTACCACATATTTTCACACTTAACTGCATATTGTCTTCCTTTGTCCTCTAATTGTTTAAAGGCTTAGTGGTTTAGGAGTTTTTACTTATTTTGAATTAATTTTTATTCTTCTTCCTTCAAGATGATTGCTGTGCTGAACAAAAGATACTCAATAAATATTTGACTTATTAATTCATTTAGCAAATTTTATTAAGCACCTACTATGGACCAGGTTAAAAAATTGTCATGGCCCCTTGCCCTCAGGTAGCATATATATTTCCAGGATAGAAGAGACATTAAGCCAATAATCACAGAGACATGAGTAAAAGTACAGCCAGTGACAAGTGCTGTGTTGGAAGAACAGCAGATATTGTGAACGAGTCTGTCAGGAGATCTGATGCCCCCAAAGTAATGGGATGAGGCAAAGTTTTCTGAGGAACTGACACCTTATTTAAGCCCAAAGGGTAGGTGGGAATTACCATGGGAAGAGGGAATAAAAACATTTTGGGAAGAAGAACATTGAAGAACTAAAATAAAACCTGTGTGATGGGAAAGTAATAAATACGGGGGGAATGGAAGAAGAGTCTACAAAGGTTAGCAGCTCTTGTAGATCTTTATGGTCTATGGTGAGGATTTTGATTTTTTATGCTGCATAAATTGTGAGGCCATTCAGGGTTTTGAGTCAGCAAGTGGCATTATAAGATTGACTTTTTAAGAAGATGATTCTGCCTTCACAGTGAATAATGCATTAGAAAGAACAAGTGTCAAAGTAGTGAGACCAAGGAGGAAAATATTTCATTATTCCAGGTGAAAAATGACACAGCCTTGAACTAGGGCAAATGATGACAGTGGACGTGGAAACAAGGAGACAGAATTGAGTGAGAAAGGAATCAAAAATAATGTCCAGGCCTCTAGTCTGAACAACTAGGTATGTGATGATACCATCTACCAAGATGGGAAAATAAAAGAGAGCATGGGACTAGACTGAGGAGTGGGAATCAACAGTTAGTTTCAGATATTGTTTCAACTGGCCCTGAGATAGCAAAGTAAGAATGCTGAATAAGCACGCAGATAGAAAACCTAGAGCCCAGAAGAGAGATTTTTCCTGAAGAATAGTTTGGGAGTCACCAATCTACAGGGAGCATTTGGAAAACAAGACTGGTGACGTCACTTAGGGAGAGTAGGCAGGGAGAAGAGAAGAGGGCCAAGGACAGAAACAGGAAGAATTCCAAACAGGACAAAAAGGAGACAGAAAAACAGACCAATAAAGAGGGAATAGGAAGGAAGGAGGGAGGGGAGTATGAAGGAGCTCAAGGGAAGAATCCAGGAGGTCCTAGTGTTGCTGCCCCTCATGAGAAGATGCTCAGTCACCAATCAACATCTTCCATTCAAATTGTCTGCTTTGGGTCATTCCAGTTGGAGTCTGTGCTTAAAACACATTGTTTTCTCTGTCACTAATGTCTGCATTTATACGCCATTTTTCTCCCAAAAGGTATCACATGAGCTGGAAAATACTTCTGTATCTCTTTGTGAAACTGCATGACTTATAAAAGCAATTCTTATATGCCAGGTAAACTATATTTTTTAGGTCTGACCATCTTAAACATAGACTCCAAATTTGGTGAAAGTGTATCCAGAAATTTTCATATGATGTGGTTAGCAAATAGGTAAAATTTAATTTAATATTCCATTAACAAATATTTTTTGCAGACAGATAGTAAATAAACTATAATTTATCTAACTAGCCCTTACTTTTAAAAATTGCCAAAAATGAGTAAGGGATCCAGGAAAATTAAAAACAATTATATTTTATTGCTAAAATTACTGATAAGTTTATATTCTTTTTAAAAACTTCCTTTAAGTGCCTATGTTAAATACATTGCTGGTGGGCATGAAAATTGGTACACTTTGGAAAATAATTTGACATTATCTTTTTAAACTTCTTATTTAATAATAATGTAATGTCATAATTGCACATAAGTGTACAGCTCTCTGAATTTTCACAAAATTAACACCTTTATAATCAAAACTCAGATCAAGAAACAGAACAATACCAGTACCCCAAAAGTGTTTTGACTTTATATTTTTTAAGTTGAGTATTCACTAACCCTATAGCAATTCTACCCCCACACACAAAGATTTTGTGTGTGTATATATATATATATACATATATATATATATATACACACACACACATAGCAATTCTACTCATATATGTGTATACGTGTATACGTGTACAAATACACATGCCTCCAATATAAATTGTTGCACGCAGCTCTGAGAATTGTACCAGAATGTTCAGAACAAAGCTGGTTGTTACAGCTTAATCTTGCAAACAATCCATATAACAATAACCCAGAAATAATAAATTACAGCATAATCACACAATGGAATATAACACAGCAGAGAAAATTAAAATGAATGAACTACCTCTAAGCACAGCAACATAGATAAATAAACATAATGCTGCTGGGAAAAACCAAATTCCAAAAGAGTAGAATTGTATGATATCCATTTTATAAAGTTTTTAAATGTACAATGTAATATTTAGTCATTCACATATGGGTGCCAAAACAAACAAGCAAATAAATACCAAACAACAATAAACACAACATTAAGGCCAGTGTTTTCTTCTGAGGTGAGGCAGAGGGATGGGACAGAAAGAAGTACAAGGGCGAGTTACAATGTAATATAGCATCAAAACCTGGACAATTTTGAGAGTGAAAGGGAGAACTGTTAATAATTAAATGAGGATGGTAGAAGTTAACAGGGACTGTCCTATGTAAACTTGGACATAGGGTCACCCTAGTTATTGATAACCATCCAGTTCTTAGATTGACTGGTGGGTTCGTCGATTTTTTATTTTCATGGATTAATTAAATAAGTAATTAATGTAAATTTTAAAAGTCCATTCATGACCAATGATTTTAGTGTGTTATTAACCAAGATTGATTGATTCAATTCTGTTTGGGAACCATCTGAGGTCCAAATATAAATAATGCTTTGTCAAATTCTAAATGTTAATTATTTAGTGGTACGGGCCTTAAAATTAATATTTGGGGGCATGACTCAGAAGGATGAAAGAGAACAGTCTCTAATTCAGGAAAGGAGAGGGAAGGGAGAAGATTTAGCCCTTATCCAGTACTACTACATCTCCATCTCCCCCCAGATCCTGAGACTCTGAGAGCCAAAGATCACAATGTAACAAATGCAATGAATCAAATGATTATTTGATTCTAACCCTGACTGAGGTTGACTTAATTACTTAGGAAAATCTGGGAATTCATCTGGGTTCAATTTTACCCATTTAATAAGCCAAAGAAATGGGATCCTGATTAATAGTTGACATTGCTTTGTAACTGTCCTTCAGTGGCTATGGGAGTTTTGAAATTCAGCTGGATCTTCAGGTTTGCCAGAGATAATATTCAAAATATTTAACCAATGACAACAGCACAAGAAACAACCAAGCCAAACATATCCTAGCCATGGCCCAGGAGTAGAGTCCTGCAGCCTCCTTTTTGCACTGGTGTAACCTTTCAGTTGCCAGCTCATAAATATGAGAGCCAGGTGTTCCCAAGAAGCCACTGTAGCTAGAGTGGAAGGGGTGACCCCTAAGGACTTGGGTTTCAGCTAGTAATTAACCAGTTTTGTGAGTAGGTCAATATTTTAAAAATTGATACAACTAGAAGTGGGTAAAGAATTCTTTCCAGCTAAAATTTATATAATTTGGAATATATTCATGAAGAAAGTGAATACAAATTGTCTTCCTTTTGCAAATGAAAAAGAGAAAAAGGAAAATAAAACGATCATTACTAAAGTCTCTCCCAGGACCTTGGAAGCTTAACCATGATTGGTTTTATGAAAATCCACCTCTGGCTATGGCCACACTGGAGCATACCAGCTGAGTGTTTGCCTTAAGTCCTCACTGAATATTCCAGACCCTACAGATTCTCAGGCTGAATCAGACTACATCAGGACATTGACACTGTTGATGACAATGCCAGAGTAGACACAACCAGTACCTTTGGCTGCTGCTGTCTAGTTTATATGTGATTCAACTGTAAATTAAATTTGACTTCCTACATTAGGATTCTAATCTTCAAAAAATACCAAGGAAGTACCTAAAATATTTTCAGCAACAGTACAGTAGAATATGAAGCAACTTTGGAATCATTTCCACCACCATAACACCTCCATAACTTCTGACAACTCCCATTACACCAATGTCTAAAACATAATGAGGCATATAATACATGTCTATTATTTGAATAAACAAAGGGAAACCTGGATTTAAACCCTGGCTTTACCATTTAGTGCTAAACCTTCTTTCACTCATCTTTAAAATGGAGAGAATAATAAGACAGAAGGCTGCTCTGAGGATTACTGACAAAAGAGAAAAGAGTTCACATGGTAGATACTCAAAAACTGTTACTGCCTTCCCTTTCCTCCAGAATACAACTAAAGAACATGATGTCTCGAGCCCATAATAAAAGGATGGGGTTTCTCTGCTAAAATGGTCCTCAGAACCCAGATGACCAGGTTTTCCAACCATTCAGAATGTTCTGATTAACCCAGTGTCAATATGTTGACTAAGTCTGTATCACTGTGACACGAGCCAAACTAAGTGTTATCAAAGATAGTCAATTCCATAACAACATTGAATTGCACACACAAGGGAGTGTGTTCCCTAAATAATGGCTTTAAAGAAGGGAAAGAGAGAAATCACAGCAATTAGTCCCAACTAATGGAGCAAAAAATGGAAGACAAAACTGCTAAGACAATACCCAAATTATTAATGAAGTCTAGATAACAAATAGAAATATGTTTGTCATAAATACTTTGAACAAGATAGGTTATATTTAAATGAGAGATTAAGTTAAATTAAGAAAATCAATAGAAATATGGGAGAACAGAAAAAAAAACTAACCTGCATGTGGTTACTAAAACTTAAGTATTCACTAATAATTAATTTTACTGAATTATTATTAATATCATTATTGAATGATGTGTAAGTTCTTATACCTTATATATAAAGAATACAATATTTGTTAACTGTGTGAACCTTCTTTCTAGGAACTAGCTCATGGTGTCAGAAGTTTTGTGTTTCATAGTTTCATCATTGTTATTTAACCTCAAGTACTACCTCAAGTTACCCCAGTTCACCCATCTGGTAAATAAATTTTATATGTAAAAATCAAGCCTTTTAAAAAATTATATTGTATTCACTTTCTAAACTTTATTTTTTATATCCCCAATTATGAACAAAGAGATCATGAGAAGTAAACCCATTTCCACTTCTAGCCACATTTCAAAGTATAGAATTCTGAGGCTCCACGGAATGCCCAACCTCAGAAAGATTTTCCCCTGGGTCTTGCAGGATAATTTTACAGCAGTTTAGAAGAGAAAACAATATTTTTTATGAACCTCAGGAGCTTTGAATGGGCAGAAGACCACCAAGAAGTGGGATAAGTTTTCAGTTCTGTGGGTGTTACTAGAAGGGATTTGCTAAACCTACAAATTTCCTCCTCAGGTCACTATTAAGTCAAGGTGACATATATATAACATCTAAATGTGTTGGTGATGTAATTGCAACAAATTACCTCTGTCAGAATGAAAAAAACATATTTTTAGCCTAAATATTTCTAAGAATATCAGTGAAAATAATATTTTCCAGTTTATGAGAGATCACTTTGTAACTTTCTATAGAGACTTTAGGGATTGTATGAGGTTTAGTAAAGAAACAATTTTGTTTTTATATCTATAATTGTTTCACCTTAACAATATCATTTTGAATCTGTATTTCAGTGTTTTCAAGGAGTAGTTTGTATTGTATATATTGTGAATATTGGGAGTCCTTAAAAAACAACAGAGAAAATAAAAAGTTGACCATCAATGATGGAAAGTGAGAAAAAAACAGATTAATAATAACAATATTAATAATAGCTGACCTCTAAAAAGTTTTTAGTTTGTGCAAGGTATCTGGTAAGCAACAATTTTGTTCATTATCTAATTTAATCTTTATTAAAATCTTATAAAAAAGAGGAAAGTCAGAATTAGATTGGAATACAGATAAGTGAAACACTATAGAATGATAGTGGGAATGAGAGAATAAAGAAAATTCCAGCCTATTCTTTTTGCCATAACAAATCATTTCTCAAAAGATGACCCTGTGTCTACACTCCATTTCTTGAGATAACTCAGAATTGCAATTTGGCAATATCAATGAGAAAACTTGAAAACTGCCAGAACCAGCAATTCAAACTCTATAAATTTTATCCTAAAGAAATATTCTGAAATGAGTATAAAATACAAATGCAAGAATGCCCACTGAAGCATTATGTAAGATAATAAAGATTTGGAAACAGTGCAAGCAGTATGAAATTTGTTAAATAAACTATGGTAGACCTATGTGATAATCTATTGTGCACCACTGTAAATTATATAATAGAAAAAAGCTTCTGAGTATGGGAAGGATATGTTTATAATTTTTTTTTTTTTTTTTTTTTTGCGGTATGCGGGCCTCTCACTGTTGTGGCCTCTCCTGTTGTGGACCACAGGCTCAGGACGTGCAGGCTCAGCGGCCATGGCTCACGGGCCCAGCCACTCCACGGCATGTGGGATCTTCCCAGACCGGGGCACGAACCCGTGTCCCCTGCATCAGCAGGCGGACTCTCAACCACTGCGCCACCAGGGAAGCCCCTATAATGTATTTTTAACATTAAAAAATACATTCCAGTTTGGATAGAAACAAAAATGTATATGTATATTTGGAAAAGGTCCTAGCAAAAAAACACATCAAAATGGTAATGTGTGACACGTTCAGCTGTGTCTAGCATCCAGCACCAAAGCATCAATGGTGCAGGGGGAATGGCAGCAACTCGATGTCTTCACGGACAGAACTCTGGTGTGATTGTGGATGTTGTTTTAGGTGGTGTAGCCTGCTCCCTGGCCATAATTAAACTCCAAAATATTCTTTAAAAACTCCATTTTCTGCTTTATATATCCAGATCTCATTTCTGTCGCTTTCAAGGATCCTGACAAATACAGGTCCTCCTTTAGAGCCTTTACTAAAGTCGTGTGTGAAACACAAAGCTTTACTCCAAGCCAGACTTCTGGGAGCATACAGGGAAGAGGTTCAGGTCATCAGTTAAAAATGACAAGGACTAAGTTATTCCCATGATTTATGGAATTCTAAAATACAAATTCTGTGTCCTGAGATAAAATTTTGAGCAATGGCAGAGACACTGGAGAATTACTGAGATAAACTGAAACTTAGGAAAAAATAAGGGGACTGCTAGAAGCTGGGTTCCCCAGATCCCACCCAATGCACATTTGACTAATGTGTACATTTGGCTATGTATACTTTGGCTAATAAATGTAACAATTATTCCCACTGAAAGAGCTTCTCAGTGCAATTCAATTTCAAGGCCAGGGTCCAGATTCAAGAAATAAGACTCCACAAGACACAAATCTATACGGACAACAGAACGCAGAACCACCAAGGGTTTCAGAGGGGATACTTGACTCAGACAATGCCCAGGCCCTGAAACCAGCACCCATGTGAAGTGTTAAAGCTATTTCTACCCCAGATTGTCCTAACTTCCCAAAGATGTAATGACTGAGAAGAATAGATAATTAAATAATCCCAGAGAACCAGAACAGTGAGGCAGCCTTTTTTTTTTTTTACATCTCTATTGGAGTGTAATTGTTTTATGATGTTGTGTTAGTTTCTGCTGTATAACAAAGTGAATCAGCTATATGTATACATATTATCTCCATATCCCTTCCCTCTTGCAGCTCCCTCCCACCCTCCCTATACCATCCCTCTAGGTCATCACAAAGCACCAAGCTGATCTTCCTGTGCTATGCAGCTGCTTCCCACTAGCTATCTATTTTACATTTGGTAGTGTATACATGTCAATGCTACTCTCTCACTTCGTCCTGGTACAATGTTCATTGCAGCACTATTTACAATAGCCAGGACATGGAAGCAACCTAAGTGTCCATCGACAGATGAGTGGATAAAGAAGATGTGGCACATACGTACAATGGAATATTACTCAGCCATAAAAAGAAACAAAATTGAGTTATTTGTAATGAGGTCGATGGACCTACAGTCTGTCATACAGAGTAAAGTAAGTCAGAAAGAGAAAAACAAATACCGTGTGTTAACACATATACATGGACTCTAAAGAAAAAATGGTTCTGATGAATTTGGCAGCAGGGGAAGGGTAAGCTGAGGCAGCCATTTTAAAGAGTCAAATAAAACTTACTTTTAGATTAGGTACCCTACACTATACCTTCCTCTCTCAATCCATGCATGTGACCTATTAGGGAGTTCTTATGACAAGTAGACTGAGGAAGAAAAGCTCAGACCTGATTACTGACAGGTTGCATGATATAGTGGTACCAGCCAGCCATGGATTGATGTTCTGCTACAGCTCCACTCAAAGGTGACTCAAAGAATATGAATCCCCACTCAAAGAATATGATCAAAGAATATCCTCTCTCATGGGCAAAATTTGGGGTAATAAAACTGGTTATCTAATTTACCCAGGAAAATAAATGACCTGAGGGACAAACGGATTCATAGGCCATCACTGGCTCTTTGGCTAGTTGGCCAGGAATTGGAAGGAGAACATTGGAAGATTGGTGAACATAATCTGGTGAAAAGTTAGATTAATGTGTTGATACCAAGAATAGGCATAAAGCATGAAGGTGTTTGTATCCCAAGTAAAATGCTCAGTGAAAGACGTCCACAGTTGAGAAGGCTCTCAAATCAGATGGGCAAATAATTTATACAATGGATATCAGGCAGCATCCTTCCCCAGATACTTCAGTGCTTATTCAATGGGTCCATGTACAAAGGTACCATCATTCCAGAAACACAGAGGTTCACAAGGGTTCAACTTTACCTTCACAGCATAGTATTCAATGTACAACCTCAGTGGCAAATGCTTTACTCCTGATGTTACATCACTTTCAGAGAGATCAACAACTTCCTGTAGCAGATTGAAGAGAGTGAACCTCTATAATTTTGAAGGGGCATCAATCTGTCCTGACTAGCGTACATACCTATTCCGTAAATAGATTTGCTATGATGATCTGCCAGCACTATCATCCATGAATTTATGAAAATATTTTGTCATTCATCATAGAATCCCACAACACATTGGAGCTCATTTCACAGGAAAAAGTACAGCTTTACACCCATGAGATTCACTTGTATTGCAGTGTACCCCATTGCCCAAAGGAAACTGACATAATAGAATAGTGAGTGCTTACTGATGATTCACTTGTGAAGTCAACTGGGAGACCACATCCTGGTAGTGTTGAGTGCTTTGAAAAGTGGACCAGTATAAGGTCTACTTCTCCCAGTCCAGGATATGTAAGGGTTTGGGAACAAAGGAGTAGAAATAGGAGTTACTATTTTCATTATTACGCCAAATATTTATGCTTGCATCATTTTTGCTTCCTGTCCTTAGAACTTCACACTCTAGATTCAGAAGTCCTAGTTCCCAAACGAGAAATACTTTCATTAAGGACACAACAGTTGTCCCATTGAATTATAAGTTGAAATCACCACTTGGATAGTTTGGGTTTCTCCTGCTATTGAATCATCAAGCAAAGAAAAGGGATGTGAATGTTGATCCTGCTTACCAACATGATGTAATCCACTGGGGACCTCACTCCCTTAATAATTCCAAACCCAGTAGTAAAATCCACAGCAGTTACCCAATGGAGCCAGAACCACTAAGTGTTCAGACCCTTTGGGAAAGAAGTCTTGGGTCACCAACCATACATAGAACCCTGACCAACTGAGGTTCTGGTTGAGGGCAAGAGGTACATAAAAGGGTGGATGGAAGAAGTACCCTCATGATTAGAGACAGAAATTAGGGCTATACTGGCTCTGCATATTTTTGTCATACGCAATATGTATGCATATGGTATCGTCTCCTCTTCCTCCACTATATATACATGAAGATGTTGGTGATGCTTAAATCTGCATTTTCATTCATAGGCCACCATACTTTGAGGAACCACACTTAGATCTGATGAAGAAGGCATTATATCACCCGGAGACACTCAACTTTAAGAGTGAGCAGTGAATGATGGTGAGACTTCATGAGCCCCTTTTGTGGGGAGGTGTGAGTGTCTTTAATTTGTGTTTGGTTTGTATTTTCTTAGGCGGAAGCATGAAGTTGTTGTTATGTGGGAATAAATTACATATGGTTGGGGAGAATGCATACAATGTAGCAAAAAGGGTGGACTGTGACATTCACTTGCAATTTTGCTCACAGATTCATTCCTTACCCTTACTCTGCTCTCCAGGAATTGGCGTTTTGCAAACAACATTTCCAGGGCTACTTTTCTCAACCGCCCTCTAGCCAGGTAGGGTAAATGGAAAGATGTGATATGAATTTGGGGCTAAAGGAAAGGAGAAATCAAGCCCACCACTCCAACCCTCTCACTGCTTCAAGTAGAATGTCTGGTAGTAGCCTCATCTCTCCATGGCTCTAATTCTAATCAAGATTATAAACAGGCCCTTCCACTGTGATTTCCTTTCCTGACAAGTGGCCTTGATTCCTTGGCTCTTCTCCCTTTGCTCTCCATGCCTAAGAATGGATGTGCTTTGCTGATATACTTAACATTGGGGTTGAGACACCATCCATGTTTGGCTTTTCAGCTTTTCTAATATGTTTGTAATACATTTTATGTTCCTAAAGCTCAGCTACCAGGCATTGGCTTAACCGTGATCGCGAGGCTATTTCAGTAGTTCAGGTGAAAGATAATGGTGGTTTAATCTAAGGTACTAGGATGCCAGCAGTAGAGATCGATATATTTGGACAGAGTAGAGGACTTGCTGATAAACAAATTGCAGGTGTTGAGGAAAGGCAGGAATCAAGGAGGATGCTTGGTTTTCTATTTTGTGCAATTGCATCATAGTAGTGTCATTTGCTGTGATGCACTTGGTAGGGGAAGGAACAGTTTGGAAGTAAGAAACATTCCATTCTAGATGGGTGCACTGTGAGATCCCTGTAGGATAGCAAAGTGGGTTTCTTTAATGCCAGATGGTTAATGGAATCTAGAGATTTGTGGGAAGACCTAGCCTCCTGATCTTCATCCTCTCATTCTAAACTCTCTTTTTTACTTGCAATTAACTCCTGGGTGGTTAGATCTCAGCTCTTCTTGTGGTTCTTATCCCACCGGGGGAAAAATGGAATTTCTAGGAATATTTCCATTTAAACAACTATGTTTCCGTAGAGTAAAATAATCTGGCTGACTGTTTCAGTTTACTGAAAAGTATTTTGTCTGATTCTGAGATGACAAAAATAAGTGAAGGTCTAAACAGGGAAACCGTGAGGCAATACTCAGGTGCTTATTTTGATGCTCTGAGAGCAGTGAGAAGCCTAATTACTGAGCAGCCAACTGCCCTTAACAAGGTCTTGAGAAACTGCCCTCAGTCAACATTCTCTTTTTAGAACATAATCAATTTTCTGCCTTAGTCTCAGCTAAATTTCAGATTAAAAATAGGAGGAAAACTAGGAGGTCTTCCTGACCTCAGAAAGAGATTGTGGAATCTAAAAAAAAATGTATAAGCACTTTTGTACCTGACAGGGGTGTAAAAGAAACACTAGTAATGATTTAGCTTTGTGAATTTAGTCATACTCTTATGTTTCTATTCCAAATAGTTATAAGTCATTCACATATAAAACATAATCAGAAATCAGGAACTATTAACAAATAAGAATGGGTAAGAAAACAAAAATATCACTCTATTTTGGAAAAGGAAATTAGGTGTCAAAACATCTGTCCTAAGTTTCATTCATTTAGCATTAGCTACTTTGTTTTCTTTCAACATTTGTGCAGTTTATGTAATCTTTTTGTGATGATATCTTCCAAAAAGTTTTGTGGGGGGATTAAGGTGGGAATCCAGTCTTATAGCAAAGCTTTTCTTTATAATTACACAATATACTCTGAATTTCCAGTAAATGTGTTGGGACATGTGTGTGTGTCTTCTGAATGCATTATTCCCACTGATAGCTGGCCAAGTAGGGGGAAAAAATGATGAGAAGTAGAGAGGAATGGGGGGGTGGGGAATTCCCCTTTTTAAGCAGTCTTATGAAACTGAAGATTCCCATGTCTTGAAAGGTCAAAGAAAGAATATAATACACTTAGGAAAAAGAGACAGGCTCATCATTAATCTAGTTGTTCTTGGCCCAGTCAGCAGAAGAAATAGAAATGCTGTCATCACTTACGGGCGAGATAAAGGATAAAAAGTGGTAATGTGTTGGTTTACTGCAAAGACCATTCTTTTGGTTTGAGAACATTGCTGGAAATAACCTGAGCTGAGAAAAGCTCCCTATGAGGAATACATGTTATGGGAAACTGTTAAAGGCGAAGTTTGGTCACTGACCTTCTCGATGTAGTTTAATCAAGTTGCAAGCACCACACCAAAAAAGACAGCTGCTTAAAGAAGGCAGCCTTCAACAAGCCAAGACATTTTACCTTTTCTCTATTACACGAGTCAGGGAGAAGACACGAGTGTGCAATAAATCTCTAGTTCATGCGCTCAGAGGCTGCACTATAATAGTGATAGACTATAAATCACAAAAAAATGTTACCTTTATTTTAGGAGAGTCAATAGGTAGAAAAAGTGCTCACCAATAGCACAGATGTCTAGTAGATATAAAAACAAATGCTTGGCAGTTATTTAAAAATGGGAAGTACAAAGATCTGACCTGAAATATATTCGTAAACAACAGCAGTTTCATCCTTTTGTCAAGGTTCCAGTATTGCATTTCATTATTTTTCTTAAAAATTCCATGTTCCTTTGTTAAAGGTGGGACTGCAACTTTGAAAAGGTGAAAAACTTTTCTGTCATGTGTTTCCCAAGAAAACTTGTAAATATTTGGGAATCGTATATACATACATGAGTTTTTATGTAAATTTGGCTTTCTTTGAAAGTTTAAGGATAACTGACTGCTGAGAAGTGAAGATGAGGTAAACAAGTGGGAGGCTCCTACAAGGACCCAAGGGGACTGGAACCAGGATTTCAATATGCCAACTATTAGCTAATTGTGAGGATGACACTGTCTGGCCAGACTCACAATCCACATCACGGCATCTGCCTCAAAAGAGCTGTTATAAGAAGAGAATGCTCATTTATTGCAAATGTGACCCAGTGCTCTGAAATCCAGATATGTGCTTTGGAAATGGAGATCCCTCAGATGACTGTGACAATGCTAAGGGTCAAAGAGGCTTCTGGCACCACTCCTGGAGAGGTAGGGAATGCAGAATATGTATTTTAACTACCACAGGATTAATAGGCTGTGCTTTACCACTTTTTAATTCTTTTTTATTTAATAGAAGTCTGGAGAAACTGTAAGCTTATGGAAAAATGAGTTATACTTTTTAAAAAATCATTTTTTCCTTACATGTTTCTTTTTTTTCTTGCACCCCACCTTTTTTGGTCGGGTGGGGAGTGGGAGATATGGTCAGGAAATTGGGCGAGTTGACTTAGTTAAACAATTGAAACTCTAGAGAAATCTGAATCTTAACTTCCCAGAGGTTTAAAGTAAAGCTCAGTTTCCTGTGATTCTCTATTTCCTGGGTTTAACAGGGACATGGATCTCAAGAATTACAATATGGTGAGAAAGTCTGTCCTACTAAGATTTTCTCACCCCAGCAGGAAAGTACCATACCAGAAATTTCACAAGAAAAATCGGCTCTCATGAGACTCACAGCCAGACTTTTAACCATTTTGATAAGTTCAGAAGAGCTTCAATCAAAAAGCTTTCAAATCCTTGTCCCAACTGACCCCGCAGATCCCTTTGAGAGCCACCCAGCACCACTTCATAGTTCCCATAAACACTTGGACCTTTCCCTGTGAAAGCTGACAAGTTTCCCCGAAAGTCCTTACATACCACCATGCTCAGCCTCATCTTGCCAAATGTGCTATCTCAGTGGAAACTGCTGGAACTTTCCAGACAGATTTTATGCTAAAGGCAAAAAGTACCTCAGTCACCAATGTGCCCACACTGGTTTTCTGAGACTGACGGTACCTAGCAATTTCATATGCTAAATATAGAGTCCCATACCTTTTTTCTCCCTGTATGACCAAGTATTGCTCTCGTAATGCTTTATGAAAAATGTCTCATAACTGCCGTAATTACTGTTGTCAACACCCCTGTTAATATTCTGGAACTGCAAACATCTCACATCAAATCTCCACGTGGAAAAGGGACTGTTCACCTCTACTCTGTAAATTAGGTATATGATTTATCTGTGGGAAACATTTCAAAAATATAGATTCAGAAAGACATCTACCACATGATGGCTTTTCCATATGGCATCTCATAATTATTTTGCTGTGTGTGAACATGATGAAAACAGTTTCATAATTCTCCAAGGGTCAGAGTAAATTATTTCAATTAGACATATTTCAGAGCAAACATTACCTTAGGGTTTATTAATAATATTACCTGAGAAGGAACAGCTGCCTTTTATGCATAAAAAGCTGTCAGCCTCTTACCACTCCTTACTACAGAAACCCTTGTGTGACTTTTAAAAAATGGCAGATTTTCTCATGCTTTACCTAAACACAGAGCTTGGCAGGAGGGACCTGGTTGTAATCCTCAGCATGGGAGCTAGTGGGTAGATTTTTTTTTTCTCTATAAACTCTTGTATAAACCACACCAGTCTCCTGGTATTTATTCTGGGTAATGCTGGAAATTGTACACAGATCCAACAAGCCATGTAAAGGAGTTTTGTAACTTCCTGAAGCCCTTTCAGGCAAAAGCCTTACTCTGAATGCAATTCCAGAAAGATGGGACATTACAGCAGCTAAAAAGGAAAGGTTTATTCTGCTGTCTCTTCTTCCTTCTCATTGGAGTCTCACATATATGAAATAGGTCAATTGGGGCAACATAATAACAACAATTAATATGACATTAATTGACCTATATTGAAAATTCAACACTCATTGAAATGTCATCAGAGATAAATCACATAGGTAAGTGTATTCATATTAAGGATTGGAATTTTTTTCTACAGGTTGGTTGCCACTTTATAAGAGTTAGTTGAAGCTACATATTACTGCAGAACATCTATTAAGTTTAGCTTTATTATTACCATTACTAGTCTCTGAGCATGCATATTAAAAGATTTCAAGATGCAAAAGTCTTTGAAGTGTATGGAAAAGAGAAAGTCTTCCCAGTGTCCAAGAAATGTATCACCTTATCACAAGTTTTTCTTCCCTCCCTCCCCAAAATAATGATGATTGTGACAAAGAAAATGATGAGGGGATGATGTTGGTAAGGGCTCCTCACCAACATGTTCTGCTTTTGACAAAATCTTCCCAAGTTAAATGCATATTTGTCTCAGTAGAACTAACAAAGGGTTTATTTTGTAGGCATTTGTTTCTGGTTGGATGAAGGTTGGTATGGAAGGTGGTAGAATTAGTCAACATCAACTCTTTAAATATTACTCTCTTGGCCCAATGTGTCTTAAAATTCTCAGAGGAGCCTAGCTGGGGCCGTAGCTGTGACCTTACAAGCTTTTCTTGAAACAAACTGAATTTAAGCACTATGAATGGAATGAAAAGAGAAACTTAAATGGAAACACAATCTTTCAAATACCTGCAACCAATGTTCCTTTTCACAAACATACATGAAGCCACAGTTAAAATGCTGCCACCCAAGGCGGCAAGGAAAAGCTGAAGGCAAAGAGGATTATTAGGAGATTGACTGTCAGTTGTCTATTTTGCCACTAAACACTTAGCTGTGGGTGAGGCACTGTACTCTAAGAAATAGAAATGAAAGTTGTAATCAGAAAGGTCATTTTAAAAAAACAGGGACATCACAGAATTTTAAAGAAGCCTTGTGCTGTGTCTTTCATATTCCTGATAGAAGAGCAGAATATCTCTTTTGCTTTGTTGTAACCATTCCAAGGGAAAAAAAAAAATGCTCTGCCACAAGCATTGCTTCCCTGTCACTCTGCAATCTTATGCTTTCCAGTTCTCATCTTTCCTAATTTGGCATTCTGGCATGTCACACTCTTATTTTGTACTTATTTTAACCCCAACTAAATGATGAAGGACTAAGAACCAAAAGCAGAGCCATAATTGGGTAAGATGAGATTAAAAACCTCCATCATGTCATGCATGAACCACTGGCAACAGGTCAATGCTAATTATGACACCATTTTATTTCTTGAAATAGAGGGCTCTGTCTCAGTAAATGGTACCATCATCCACGTAGTGGATGATGAACCCTGAGAGTCCCTGTTGACTGCTCTCCTGCTCTCACATCCAACATCCAAATCATTAGTAAATCCAACAGCTTTTCATCATCTCCAGGGCTATCACCATAAGCCAAGCCATTATGACCATTTATCTATACTATTGCAATACCCTCCTCAATACTCCTCATACTATTTGTTTCTACAGTCACTCCCTACTGTTTCATGGCCACACAGTAGTCAGTGATCCTTTTAAAAGATAAATCAGATTATATGATGTCCCTGCCCTCAATCTTCCAATGCCTTTGCAATACGCTTAGAATAAAGTTCAAAATCCCTATCAAGCCTTCCAAGTCCACACAAGATCCAGCCTCTGGCAACCACTCAGACTTAATTTGCTAACTACTTCAGCTTATTCATTTTACTCCAATAGCACTTGCCTTGATGATTCTTTTATACCCCAAAGCCCTTCCCATCTCAAAGCTTTTGCACTCTGCTTGGAATACTTGTGTCCCAGCTATTTGCATGGCCCACTCTCACTTCATTCACCTCTCCATTAGAAATTAACTTCCCAGAGTACAACCTTTACAATTCTAGAGCAGCCTTTGATGGCATTATCTTTTTACCCTACTCAATCTTTGTTTTTATAATTTACTTGACATTATAATATAAACTTATGGATTATACTCATTTATTTACTTAATTGCTTTCTTACTGTTGTCTCCTCCACCAGAAATATAAGCTCCACGTGGTCAGAGACTTTGTGTGTTTGCTTACCACTGTACCCCGGCAACTAAAACATTGCCTAGCACACAGCAGATACTAAATAAACACTAATGATATAAAAGAGTATTTTTTATTCAATTTGAAGTTTTGTAATACATGAAAATAAGATAAGGGGCAGGATATGCCATATAGTTTCATTATCCATTTTACATATTAAAGGAAGTGAACATATATTAATAAATGGTTAGCAAAACTTGCTAATTAGCATGAAGACAGTTACACCTTGATTACTACAACTTTCTTGGTTCATATCTACCCCCAATATTACATATGCATTGGCTGTTTTGGGGTTTATCTTTGACTTGTGGCTCAGTCAAAGCATCATGTGTACTTTTCATGTTTAACTCTAAGATCATAGTTTCAAGTTCTACTTTATAACAATTGAAAAGGGTAAATTACATAATCTTCAAGATCCCCTCCAATTACATAATTCTACTGAACATGTAAGAGATATGACAGAAATCTTTTAGAAAAAGATGGGAACTTAATGGTAACTCTCAATTATTTAATATCCCCATATGTTTTAGTTCATTATCTATCCTATACATAGTTTTAATATACAATTAACACCACTTGACAGCCTAGCTATTCACTTCCCAAGTTTGGCATTCTTATTGAATATCCCTGGCAAGTCTTACAATCAGAAGAATGAGAGGCCAATCAGATTATAAAACCACAGCACTGATATTTAATATGTAATTCACAGTTCATCCCAAGTAAGTTCTTTTTGTTTGTATTTTGATTGCCTAATCTAAAAAACAAGGTTGATGCACAGAACATTTATTAGAAATCCTCTTAATAAATATGGTCATATTCACAGGTTAGTTTCTCTGGAAGCAGGCACTGAGAGGGAATTTGATGAGCAGAATACGACAGAAGAGGCAACATTGGGCAGAGGAAGTTGCACAGCCATGGAAGTCCAAAAGCCTTTGGCCAAAAGCTCAGGGGAGCTCTGGGGTATATACAGCCCTTCAGAGTTGTCCTGTCTTGGGCAAAAATGGCTGGATATTTATATCTGCCTCAATCAGTCATTGGATGGGGAAGGAGACGAGGTGGGAGGAGGAAGAGCCTGTCTTGGAGAAAGCCCACAGAAACTTTGGCAAACCTTAAAAGAACTGAAAGATGGAGACTGTCTGCTGGCAGTTGGGGCAATAAGTCCCTTCTTGTAGGGGGATCTGACACATTTCCATTTTTTCCAGTCATAGAACCATCTAGCAAATCCTCTTATACCTTTTATATTAACAGCAAAGAATAAGATACATCCTATCTGGGCACTTTCCCAAAGACCTCCAACGTGTATGTGTATTATTGTGCATTCTAGTTTTAACCTGTAATGGACAACGGTAATAACCTTTACGATCTAGATTGAAATTTATGCATATCTGCAAGTGCCCATGGACTTGTGGGGATAAGAAAGAGAGCTTGAAGTATGCCAAAGGTCATCTGTAGGCTAATATCCCTAGCAGACAAGAGCAATTATCAGTTTCATAAATTACACTTTGGCTAGACTTCTCCTTCCTAGACTTATCAAGGACATTGCGTTAAGTCACGGGCCTATGTAATTGTCTGTGTTTGAACTCTACAAACCTCACATCTCACACCATTGTAAAGAGTTCATCAACACATTCATAGATGTAACTATAAAACAGCACAGGTTTAACTAAATATAATTCTTGAATTTTCTAAGTGTTCTTTGCTGTCGATATCATTTGTCCTGGGTTAATCATAGAATATCCATGATTTTTTTTCCTCCCTCTCTCCCCTCTCCACTTAAATACTTTAAGACTCATGCTGGCTTTTTTTTCTTGGTTTTTGAAATACTCAACCAATTGGCTTAGCCCCCCCCCCCTTTTTTTCTTCTGCTGTGTCACCTTTTAATACAGGTTTTCATCACCTCTGCAAAAGTGATTTTTTTTTTCCTCCCCAGTGAAAAAGATGGATTGGTAAGAGGTCCCACAGCCTATAAACTATTTCCTTTTAATTCGGGCCCTAGTCGTTTGGCCTGGCTCGCGTTCAGGTAGTATTATAACTTGTCTGAACCCCTTCTAAAGAGCCTCCTGCTTGTGTATTTATGCCTGAGCACTTGGGTGAGCTTTGAAATAGCTTCTCTAAAGAGTGATGGGATCTGTGTGCTCACCTCCAGTCCATGTTGTAATGAAGCATGCCCCTTACTTTAAACTCCAGAGGTTCTGACCTCACCAGGTGAGGCTTTTCCTGGAAGTGGCCCCCTGAGGCTATTCCCAACTGCACTTTATGTGTAGGACACCAATAACAATGCTCACTCTTAAGGGGTTTATTTTCCCCCTTAACACTGTCAGCCACTTTTATGTTTCACCTTAAAGTCCCACATAGGAAGTATTAGGAAGAGATTTCTAAAACTCCTAATGCTAAACCTGTTGAAGCTTTCCTTTAGCATTCAAAATAGTCAGGTCTTTGTGCAAATTGCAAATTTTGCAATAGTGTGTTCACTTTAAGTAGGATGGTATAATATGCGAAAGAACGAAGAAATCTTTTTGTTATTAATGTCACTGCCAAAAATAGGAACTGATGTTATTTGACCTTTGATCTTTGTTTTTCTCTCCCTCCCCCCACTGCTTAATTCAATTATGTACCCCTCCTTTACATAATACAAGTACCACTCCTCCTCAGTTCCTTAACTGCAGACTATTCAGGGGTACTAGCTGTCCTGATATGGAGCCAGTATATTTTGGCATTTTTTAAATTCTAACTTCCAACAGGTACTGCATGTTCCAGACAATTTGCTTTATAAGGTCCCCAAATATGTGACTACATAGATAATAGCTCATTCAGTAATGAGTAGATTATGAAGTGGTTAAAATGTAGATGAAAATTAATAGATAGATTGAGACAAGAGGCTACTTAGATTCCTTTGAGCAGACGATACAGCAACTTACATCTAACCTAACTGTCTGCTACTCCCTTGCACCCAATTAACTATGCAATTGCAAATTTTGTGAAAACATTTCCAACTATATTTATATTGCAGGACTTGTCAAATACAGTTTTTAAGTAATTGTGGTCAAGGATTGACAATTTAAAAAGGAAAATTAAAACTTCTTTCATCTTTATACCTCACCTTCTTACCTAACACTTGGACTAGCATCCATTATTATGCTCCTTTTTGCGGGGAAAAAAAAGTAGGGAAAGGTATGTACTGATAATTGTTAGTAAAAGGAGATAGCTAGCACATCGTGGTAGATTTTTAAGCATGTTCCTGTGCTCAGCCTAGTATAGATCAAACTAAACTCAAGAAGATTCCTGTCCTCTAGAAGCCTAACACCTGTGTCTGGAAAAAGAAGACATGAACAAATAAAAAAGCATTAAGCAATCATTTGTATAAGTAGTTAGATGTAAAAAAAAAAAAAATAGTTGGATGAAGTAGTGTTAAGGGGAAAAGGAACCTGTGGAATTAATTGCAATCTCTCTTTCAAGGTTTTGTAGAAAAGGGATTTTTTTTTTTTTTTTTTTTTTTTGCGGTACGCGGGCCTCTCACTGTTGTGGCCTCTCCCATTGCGGAGCACAGGCTCCGGATGCGCAGGCTCAGCAGCCATGGCTCACGGGCCCAGCCGCTCCGTGGCATGTGGGATCTTCCCGGACCGGGGCACGAACACACATCCCCTGCATCGGCAGGCGGACTCTCAACCACTGCGCCACCAGGGAAGCCCTAGCAAAGGGATTTTAATTGTGATGATGAAGTATGAGTTTAATGAACCAAAGCTGGGAAGGTCTCCCAGACACGAAGTCTTGTCTGAGAAGACCAGAAGGTGAGCTGCTCTAGATGTCTCTTCCTTCTAACACAGGGAGCCAACTCCATGTTATCGCTCCTGATAGCAACATTTGATTTTTCTTTCTTGGTTCAAAACATTTCCATAAATTGCAGTTACTTCCCACAGTGTCGAATACATTTTCCTTGACAAAGGTGATTATTAGGTATTAAAGTCTAATCCCATAAGAAATTTGTGAATTGTTAAGCCTATTTCTTAACTAGTCAAGAGCAAATCCTTCCTTCTCATATGTTTTCATGCTTATGTTGCATGCTTATGTTATCACCTGCATGTCAGGAGAAAATTTTTCAGGCAAAGGTGGTCCTTCCAGAAAAAAACAAGTGCAGTTACCTTGCTCTAAAGAGATCATTATGGACTTTGATCTTTCCAGTTCTCATCAAAGGACTTTTACTTTTACCCAGAAAACTTGTCCATAAGTTCAGTTGCATGGATGAAAATATTACTGTAAAACCAAAATGTATTTGAAGGAAAAAGTAATCAGATTACAAAAGGCCATTTATACAGAAAATCTGCACTTTACAATAATAAAGTTGTAAAAATGTCACAAATCTTTATATGCTAAGTAAACAGCATTAAAGAACATTATGTAAAAAACAGAAACAGAATTTCTGTGGATGACTTTAATATTGTTCTCTGTCTCCGATACCTCCAGTAGATCAAGAAAAAAAATACAAACCATTCAAAAAAATAAGTAATATGATTAAATTAATAATATATTTTAACTATACAATCTACAAAAATGTGAAATATATACTATTCATGAAACATGTAGAAAAATGTTATCTATAGTTTCACGAATAATTCAATATATTCCACACAGCAGAAGTTATGTAGGGCACATTCTCTGACCACCATGAAATAATATAAGAAATAATAATAAAATACTAAAGAACCAAACAAAACAAGCAAAAATTCTAACTATAAGAAATTTGTAATAGTTTTGCTAAATAATTTCGTTTGGACCAAGAGGAAATAAAAATTAACAGATTGTTTACAAAATACTGAAATTAGTACATTACATTTTAACTCTTATGAGATGCAGCCAAGGTGGTATTCAGAGACAAAGTCACAGCCTTGGAAAATTTTTATAATTACATAAGAAAAAAAATAAAAATAAACCAAGCATTCAATTCAAGAAATTAGGGAAACATTCTTAAGAGAAATAGGAGAAAGATAGTAGTGAACATAAAAGGAGAAATTAATTTATTATTAAAGAGAAAGATAATAGAAATATTAAATACAAGAAGTATAAAAAAACAGAAAAAACTTCTGCAAATAAAATTGAGAGAGAAATGGTCACCATGATTATTGTAACGATAAATAGGTATGATATATTGTATGCCTTCTCTGTAGCAGATGCTATCCTTAAAGCTTTGTATATTAATTCACTTAATCCTTAAAGCAAAACTGAAGTGTTTCTTTTTTTTTTTTTCAAATGTGGTCACTGAATTGGGGGATTAATTTACTTTTATCACAAAGCTCCTTATGTATCAAAGACAGATTTTAATGCAGCATTTCATCGCCTTAACTCCAAAATCTGTTCTCCTAACAACTATACTATTTCTAACAAAATTCTTTTATAAAATGGTTATAAAATATACGAATGGATAACTCTTAGTTTGATAACTTGAATGAACTGGGAAGTTTTCTGGTAAAATATACATTTTTCAATTTTACTAACTTTAAATAGGCAACCCATACATGCAACTAACTATGGTATAAATTGGAAATATTACCAGAAAAATCTTCACACATGGTTCTAAGCTAACATGATATTTTATTTTACCCAATGAACTTTTGTTTTTAAATTAAATAAAGAACAAAATTACAAACCAATAACTTGTATTATTTATTCTAGAGCCTAGAAAGGATAAAAGGTAGTCTTTTAATTAAAAAAATTAAATACTTGATATCAAAATCTGATAAGGTTAGCAAGAAATAGGGAAATTGTATATTTATCTCAGATATATAGATGTGAAAATACCAAATACAAACACCAGCAATCCAATTGACCATTATAAGGGCATTTGATTGGATAAAATGCAATCCCATTACTTATTAACTGTGATATAAAATAGCTCTTAAATCATTAATCAGCCTTACCATATTTTAAATTATAGAGATATTCCCACTAAATACAGGAACAAAGGAAGACTTCCCACCACCATTGTTACTGCATAATAATGTTGGGAAGGCTCTGGTTAGTTGAACAGCCAGTGAAATAGTTTATAAGAAGTAAAGAGAACACATTTGGAAAGGAGGAGACAAATGACTACTCCACACAGGAAACAAAACATACAATTTAAAAAGTTAAAATTAGTGAATATTGGGGGCTTCCCTGGTGGCGCAGTGGTTAAGAATCTGCCTGCCAATGCAGGCATGAAAAATAAATACACAAGGAAACATCTGAGAGTGAAAAGTGCTATAAGGGATAAAACAGAATGATAGTCTAGAGACTCATGGACTACTTTTGGTTGGAAGTTTAGAGAAGGCCTTCCTCAGCAGGTGACATTTAAGCTGAGACCTGAATGATGCAGGCCAGATACATAAAGATCAAGTTGAAAAGAATTTCAGAAAGAATCTCCTATTTTACTTAAAACTTAATTTAACCTTTATGTTGGATTTTATAATATGTGCATGCGTCTTTTAATGTAAATGTAATGTGGGAATCCCCCACCTGTGCCCCAGTATTAATGTCATATGTATTGAAAAGTCCTTTGGACTTAGCCTTCTGACTTTAGCTGCTTTGACTTCAGTCCATTTTGATACTTCTTATGAACTGTTAGATATTGTCTTCCTCCTTAAACTATCTCATCCTCCTTTTTTTCATCTCATCTCTGACTCTCACTGCCATGTGAACTCATTATTGAAATGAAGGATGGGGTGTCTCATTTGAGATATTACTTGTGAATAAAAATTGTGATATCCAAATGGCCTCAATAAATTATGTTCACACAAATTAAGGAAATATCAAATTGACTACTTCACAATGTTCTATTTTACCCCTTATCAGACTGGCATTCACCTCTAATGGTGACCATTTAAAATATATATATATATGAAAGAATATAACCAACAATTCAATTCTAATTCTAGTAGAAACATGGCAAGAGGTTAGATCTGAGAACGCTCCTCTCTTGAAAACTATACAAGAAAGAAAACAACAACCACAAAATTCATGAATTCCATTCCAGGGAAATTTGAAGACAAGTTTCAAATTGTGTAAGTGCTAATTAGGCAGCTGAGACTGACAAAGCCTTTCAGTAATCCTTGCAGAAAGAGGCAACAGGAGTGATAGTGAAAAAATGAAAAATGAGGGAGTGGGATAGTTAGTGGTGGCAGATTTCAGAAAGTGTCAGATAAAAATACCTTCTATATATGGACTATATCTATTGATGATAGTGGCCATGAACACACTAAAGAAGCACAGGAATGACTCCAGAAGCACAGGAATGAGGGAATGGGTTAGATTCTGAGAGGCAGAGAAGACAGGCCACAGGAAGGGTACATATTAAGAAAGCTTTTATCCATAGATAATAATATTTCTAAGTCTTAAGGGTGTTGTCCCTACACAATTTCACAGGGAGCTTAAGATAAAGAAGGACTAGTCTCAAAGAGATTCATACACATGCCTTTGCCTGATGGAGTAGATTATTAATTGATAAATAAAAATTTAAAAAGTTTATGTAATTATATTAGGCTGAACCAAAATGCACAGAAACTGTACAAAATAAAAAGAGATCTTTGAGCTTCAAACTTCTACAGATACAAAGCATGTTGAGAAAACTATGTAGATGCAAATATTGGCAAATTCTAATGGAAAGGGAAGGATGATTCAGAGGGAAAAAACAGGAACTAAGAGAGTGTAGCCAACACTCTCAAAGAATCATTTTTAGGGAGCTGAATTAGACCATGAACACTGCTGAATTTCAGAACTGCTGTGAGCCATTGACTTCTAACTGCCTCCTGTTCTCCATTGACTTCTAACTGCCTCCTGTTCTCCATTTTCCATCAGAGTATCTACTGATTCTATCTTTATCCCATCATTGCATGTTGGGGTGGGGGTGGGGGTGGGAGTAGAGAGCACATAGACCTAATTTAGATGACAAAATCCTGGACTGCATGACGATACAATAAGAGGGTAAGACATTTGCAGATCTTGGAAGGAGGTGAAAGTATTTCATATGTTGTAGAAAGTAAATAATTTGTAGCCAGAGACTGGATGGTGTAGATTAAAGATAGCCACAAATAATTGTCTACTCTTATTATTAAGAGTTTAATTCCCTTCCCCTTAAATCAAGGCTGAATCTAGTGACTTGCTTACTCAATAGAAGACAGTTGAAGTAACATTCAACTACTTCTGAAGTTGAAGCTCAGTTATAAGAAGCTTTCAGCTTCAACCTAGGCCTCATGTAATACTTACTATTTGTGCCATGCATGAGCTGCCATAAAGTTTGACTACCTTGATGGAGGTACCACTTAAGGCCCTAAGACTACATGGGAAGGGAGAGGGTCCCAACGGAGCCCAACCTTCTGGCTACCTCTACCAAGCCATCAAAATGTAGGTGAAATCATTTAAAACATTCAGATCAGCCAAGCTATCAGCTGAATACCAACAAGTGATTCCAGCTGATGAAATATGGAGTAGAAGAATCGCCAGCTGAGCCCTGCCTGAATTCACAAAATTATGAGGTATAATAAAATGTTGTTTTATGCCACTAAGTTCTAGGATGGTTTGTTAGGCAGCAATAGATAAGAGAACATTCATAGTAGAAAAATGCTATGCTATCTGGGAAAATAGGGGAATAAGGGTCTTATAATGAGGTATGATTATAATGCTAACCACTGGAACACAAATACAAAGCTTAGGAAATATCAAAGCCTCAGTAAGGAAAAAGCAAAGAAAACAGACTATGGAATTTCACAATGGGCATATGTTTCTAGGCAACAATTTGTCAATATGCATCACAAATCTTAAAATTTACTATATGTTTTAATATGTTTACACAGAAAAAAATATCTTCCAAAATAAACAATGAGAAATGTTCATAAAATTATATATAAAGGTGGTTTATTTATAATAGTAGAACTTTGGAGTCATCATTACTACTTCAAGTGTGATATGATTTAATAACTTGTGGTCTAGTATATAACAAAATAATATGCAACCACTGAAAAACATGTTCTTAAGAATATTTAATAGCATAAATCCATTCAAGATAAAATGCTAAGTGCAAAAGAGCAGAAAACAAAACTGTAGTATATGATGCCATTTTATAGGAAAACAAAAAATTTAATATGTAGTTTTGTGAAAAATTGAAACAAACAAACAAATGCAATAAGGTTCACCTTTGGGGTTGTAGGAAGAAAATTTTATTATATTTTGTGGATACTTTCTTGTATTTTCATTTATTATGTTAAAATTATAGAAAGAATTTGAATCATTAAATAAGTACATTGTCAATCAAACTAAGGATCTGCCATCTTCCACAGGGTGAAGCTCACCACTCTCTCTTCTACAATTATGGGGTGGATTCCAGAAGAGGTAATGGTTGAACTAGCACAACCAAAATTCACAATTTACACTCTATGGAGACATATCTGGATCAAAATTCCTAAGCATAATTTATTCTTTAGGTTTCCTGGAATAGCTATTGTTCCTGAGGTGTCCACGGATGTCTTGTTAAAGGGGGAATTGTCTAGCTACCTAATCATTCTACATGTATTGTTGTTTCCTCAAAATCTAAAGGCAAAACCTTACTCCTGGGGCCATCCAGGTAACATTTCCTGCTAGACGTTGAACTTTGAACATATATCACTCAATTATACACAACATGGAAATATCGTATCTCTGACAAGCTGTGTAGTGTGTCTTTAATTAATGGTCCCTAATAAAGCCTGGATAGTTTGAATTATAATTACCAGGACCCTTAAACATTGAAGAAAACAAAAGAGAAAGCTTCCTAAGACACCACTCTCTCTTGGCTTTCTACTATTGTTGATCCAGGTCCTTTTTTTGTACATTAGGTAAGTTTGCAAGCTGCATTAATTGTTTTAGGACATTAGGTTGCTCTTCTTTTTTTTTTTTTTTTGTCATTCCACTGTCTCCTGGGATCATGAAAGAGTTAAATCTCTGCCAAAATCACCATCTAAGAGCAATGTGGACAGCAGGAGCATCTGCTCATTATTAGATTATGTGGGCACTCGTCTGGGTAGAACTCTGAACAGACTAATAGCAGTGGAAGCACAGTTGTGGAAAAGCAACCCACAACTTGAACTGCCAGGACACAAAATTACCATTTGGTCTTGGCACAGAGATTGCCTCCAATTTTTTTTATGCTGCTCTTTTTACTTCAAACAAAAAACATTCAAACTCATTAGTTTATTTTACTTTCAATCAAAGACTTGAAAATATGAAAAGATAAATTTTTAAATGTCTACATATTCTGTCTTCTGACTAGTTTTCTCATACCCTACTTTCCCACCCAAAAAGGAAGAAGAAAGTGCCTGGTATTTAACTGGGCCTGAAATCAGAGGAGCCCGAGTACCACAAGAAAGGCTGTTCTTTTGATATTTTTGGCGAATGCCAGGGGTGGATGTTCTAGAAATCTGGCCAAATTTTCAACCCAATTTTGCAGACTAACTTGTGAGGTTCTGAGCATTTGAAAAGAAACAGATAAGCAACTCAGCAACAGATTTTATTTAAACAAAACCCAGACACTAAAGGTCTTTGGGTTCAACAAAGGTGAAATTTTTGCAACTCACACAGTCCTGTTGCCTGACTCCACTGACTAGTCAGAGGTGAACTTGAAAGCAGGGCGGATTCCCCACACTAGGGGACAGACACACCACAGAGCCAGAACAGGATTTCCTCGTGGCTTGATGGGTCTAGTAAACGATTCTCTGGTCACATCTAGACTCCACACTAGATATTTGACAATCCTACTCTATGCTTGCTGTGTTTGGAAACACAACCATGAACAACACGACTTAACTTCTAACTGTAACTTTTCTTTTTATTAAACAAATATTTTCTTGTTGCATACCACCCCAAGAAACAAAGTAAATGGGAAGTGTATAGGAATGTGTAGAGAAAACATTTTACAGGTCTTTTCTAAATAAAGCAGAAATTCACTGATTAAAAATAATCGCAAAACATTTTACAAGTTATGTATTTGGCCTGAATTGAGGAAAAGAGTAAGGTAGTCCTCTCAGATATAAAAAGTGAACCACCATGTTTGAAAGTGAACAACTGCCCCCTTTCAATTGAGTTGAGGATGACTTTTCAGAGCCCTACCCCGACCATCTCCCTATCAACCTTGTTAGGCCATACCTAACTTCTCATAGAGAAATTATTCAACATTTTTTTAATTGCTACCATGTGCTATGAAGATTTCTTTCAAAATGTAATATTTTGAAAGGGAGGCTATTATGCTATTAGCTGTTCAACACATGATTTGATTTTCAGATTAGCTAGCTGAACACTGAGGGAATAGATCACAGAATATGAGTTTTTTATTTAAAGGAAATAAATGCCTCAGATGTTTTTCCAACCAAGGTGGATTATTAGCTATAATAAGTGGAGGCATTGCCAAGAACGTCAAACTTTAGCTTGTCCCTGCATTCATATATTGATTTCAGAGTGTAAAAGTCTTTGGGGTGTGCACAGAAAAGAGAAGAAAAAAAGTGGTAGATCCAAAAATGGAGATTCAGATAATGAGTGGATATATTTGCAGGAGACCTAGATAGTCTAGGACGAGGTGAAAGTTAATGAGGGTGAAACAGTGAGTGAACTAGGAGCCAGGAAATGTCAAATATTGGCTCATACTTGTCCTCTTATATTGCTGAATTATTTACCAAAGTATTACCAATCCAGAAAGATGGAGGTAAAGTAGGGAATATGGAATTAGAAGCCCCATGATACATGTTACATGTTATGTGCTTCATCCTTTATTGTGTTCTGTTCAGTGAAACTAATATAGTTAAAAGACTTTGGGGTTATTGTTACTGTTATTGTTCCAAATATCAATTATCATTTAACATAACTATCTTTCTTCTTTAAAACCATAATATTCCCTTGCTTTCTTTGACACCACTCTCCCTCGGTTTTCCTTTAATATCTCTCAATGCTCCTTCTCAATTGTTTCTTTTATTTATTATGCCTCTACCTTTAGTAGTGCCCAAGGACCAATCCTTGGATCTCCTCTCTTTTCTAGGTGACTTCATCTAGTTTCATAACTTTATATGACACCTATATGTTGACAACTCACAAACCTATCTGCATTCGTAATCTCTCCCTTAAATTCCAGCGGTACATGTACAATTGTCTGTCAGTCATCTCCACTTGAATAACTAAGCCCCCAGAAACCTAACTCCTTAAAGAACCCACTCCAGACCACCCTCTGAGACCTGAACCTCTGCAGCCTTCTCCTCAGCCTATGTCAGCTTCATTCTTTCATTCTTTTAATTGTTCAGGTCTTAAAACTGGGAGGAAACTCCCAGTATCCCTGAGCCTCTCCCACACGTCTCAAAACATCCAGTTTGTCAATAAATCCTATGGGCTCTACCTTCAAAATCTACTCAAAAAAGTCCACTTCTCACTACCTCCATTGCTATTTTACACTCTCAAAAAACCATAATCATTTTTTTAAAAACTTCTGTAGGGCTTCCCTGGTGGCGCAGTGGTTGAGAGTTCGCCTGCCAATGCAGGGGACACTGGTTCGTGCCCTGGCCCGGGAAGATCCCACATACCGTGGAGCGGCTGGGCCCGTGAGCCATGGCCGCTGAGCCTGCGCGTCCGGAGCCTGTGCTCCGCAATGGGAGAGGCCACAACAGTGACAGGCCCACATACCGCAAAAAAAAAAAAAATTTGTAATTGACCCCTAACTGGTTTCCTGTTTTTTAGTCCCCACTTAGCAGGAGTATCCTTTTAAAATTCAATGTAGACTACAGCATTTCCTGACCTAAATTTTCCAGTGACTTTTCATCTCATTTGGAGTAAATGCCAAAGTTCTTATGCTATCCTATAAAACCCTGCAGGATCTGGGTCCCCATCCAACTCTCTGAGCCCATCCCCTTGCAACTTGCTACTCGATCTCTCACTCCCCACCATCTACATTAGCCTTCCAGGAACACATCTAGTCTGGGGCCTTGTCACTCACATGCTTTTCTCTCATGGATACTTCTCCAAATATCTTCATGGTTCATTCCCTTCCTTCTTTAGGTCTCTGCTCTTTAATCATATCATCAGAAGGCTTCCTTGATTACTCAATATAAAAATAGAATCCCTCTCCCTCTTCTAATTCAAACAGGGTTACCGGATTTGCAGGAGGGACTGGAGATAGGTGGCACTCAGCTATATTTTAACTTCAAATGAACAACAAATAATTCAAATTTTAGTATAAGTATGCCCCAAATATTACAGAGGACAATGCTTATACTAAAAAATCATTCCCAAATATTGCATGGGACATACTTAGACTAAAAAATTATTTGTTGTTTATCTGCAATTCAAGTTTTACTGAGTGTCTTGTACTTTAACTGGAAAGTCTAAACCCACCTTAATACTCCCTCTTCTCTTTCTATTTTAGTTTTCTCCATAGTATATATTGCCATGTGATTTATCACATATTTCTTTGTTTCTTGTCTGTCTCCTGAACTAGACCAAGAGGAGGAACTTTGCTATATTCACTGTTTTATCTTAACACCAAGAACAATGCCAGCATGCAAAGATCTGTCGAATGAATGAGTGAACAAATGAATGTTGATAGGCTGCTGTGTAGAGCTTGGGGATGTGGTCTACTTGTTTCTTGGATCACCTCCTGTGGTTTTCTCCTTTATCCTTCCCCTGCCCCTACTGGTTTCTGGCTAGAAAAGGGCCAGGATCTGAAGTCCTGATGTGGCAGTTATGGGCATCCAGGAAAATTCTCTTAAGCCTCCCCATTGTGCAGGCTCCTGTACCAAGCCTCAGCCAGCCAGTTTCGGTTTCTCATGCTTGCCTGGTGCATTACACAGGAACCAAGGAGGTGGAGTAGTTTGGGGCTTCTTAGTGGGCTATGTTTTCAGAAGGAAAATCCCTGTTGGATAGCAAATGTCATTCTGAATTCTTTAGATGTCAGGGCAGAGCTCACAGAAAGTCATTGTTTATGTCTGAAACAAATCTTTATGATGTGATTGAAAATGTTCTCAGTTACTCTAACTTACTTTTATTAAAAAAGTTTAATGTGTTTTTATTTCTTCCAGGCAGTAGATAAAAAGGTGTCACACAAATATTGATTTAAAATCCTAGCAAGTTTGCCCTCTTTTCCAAATCTTTTTTTTTTTTTTTTTTTTTTTTTGCTCTTTGAGAACAAATATATGCTTTCATGGACTTGTGTGTGTGTGAGTGTGAGTGTGTGTGTGTGTGTGTGTGTGTGTGTGTGTGTATGCTAGGATTACTTTATGTCAGGGAATAAATCACTATTCTTTTTATTTTTAGGAAACAATATATTATTTTCCAGTTCTACATTAACAAATGAAATTCAGCAATGCAATGTATTGTCTAATTTATTGAAATTAATGTTGTAACAGCACATTTTATGAAAGTGTGCATGAACTCAACTATATCCCTAAGTATATTTGCCCAGCAGAATTTATAACACATGAAATACTATATATAACACATGAAATATACTATATTTGCCCAGCAGAATTTATAACACATGAAAATTTAACTAGAAATAAGATTAAAATGATAATATACTTGATTTAATAATATCAAGTCCATTTTACAGGTAAGAAAACCTAAGAATTTGTAGAATAGATTTTAAAAATCTACTACAATCAACAAAAATGCTATAATTTTGAAATTATAAATTCCAAGTTTCTCAAATCCCGAAGAATTAGCACTTTAAAGTTAATGGTTACAATTTAAAGAGATTATAATAACTTTTTGTGATAACTAATCCACCAATGATAATGCCCTAGATTAAGCACTGAAGTAAAAACTCCAGTGTTTTTTTATGGCCTTACAGCCAGCCATATACATTTTTCCATATATTTTTACCATATCTCTGCTCTCCGATACGTTTTGTTTGAAAGTTTCAAACATAGTCCTTGCCCTTCCTCATGTCTCGCTTTCATTCTTCACTAAAAACTAGGCTTCCATAATCTCCAGGCATGTTTCTCACTTTGAACTTACTAGAGCATGTTATACTCACAATAAAAAAAAAAAATAGTGAAAATTTACTATTGTATACCAAGTACTTTTCTTTGCAGTTTACAAATAGTAACTCATTTAATCCTAACACAAATTTCTGAGTAGGTCCTTATCTCTACTTCTCAGAAAAGAAGACTGAGGCTTAGAGACAGAATAACCTAGGATCCAGCCAGAGATTAGAGTTCCAGAACCCTGGCTCTCACCTACCAGGGTGACTTCCCCTGACCTCTGTGCATGCATATCCCCTGCCTGTGAGATCCTTAAGTTCAGGGGCTCTTTATTAATAAGCCTTGTATCTCCAATGCGAGACATACCTCCTTGAATCATAGTAGGAATTACATACTTGTTGCTAAATTAAATGAAAGGAAGGAAAGAAGGAAGAAAAGGAGGGAAGGAGGGAGGGAGGAAGCGAAGGCAAATTAGAGAAACACCTTTTTTTTTTTAAGCAACTCACTTGGTATTTTAAATTGTCTGCATCTTCTGAGCTGTCACCCATTTATTCTACCAAAGACAATGAAGCAAACAAACAAATAACAAATCTTCACCCAACCAAAACAAACAAACAGATGAACTTTTTAAAACATAACTAATTTCTTCCAGGACACTGAACACAAGACAAATCTAGAGTGTGAAGTACTATTCATTCAGTCAATCACTTGTGTAAATGTTTATTAAATAAATATTGAGTGAGCCAATTCCCAGCATGCTTGCCCTGTTTTATTTTTATTTTTTTTCAGGGAAAAACATCATCTCCTAACATACATAATTTACTTATTAATTATATTAATTGTTAATTACCTGTCTCACCCTTCTGGAATGAAAGCTCAACAAGGTACACTTCTTTGCTTTATTCCTGGATATATCCTGGGCACCTACAACCACGCTTGATGAAGATTACACATTCAGTAAATATTTATTAAATTAATGAATCAGTGTGAAAAAGTGTAAAAATTGGACAGAGCATGGTGCACTTAGTAATAGAAAGGAACTGACAGGGTTTGGGGTCAGACGGGAGATATATTAGTGAAGAAAATTAGAGTCAAGAGTCATTGAGAACTGGGAATGACATTGCCAACAACCAAATAGGGAAATAGGAAAAGAGAAAGAGGGTTTGGGTGAAAGAGTTGGAGTTAAGTTTTAACTAGGTTTAATTTGAGTTGCATGTGGAATATCCAGGTGAATTCCAGTAGGTAACCAAAAATGCCTACCTACTTAAGAATCCCCAGTAGGCAATAGCATAAGGACCAAAGTCTTTAACACCTAATTATGAAAGTCAGTATTGTGATAGAGCTCATAGTTGATTCCTTGCTCCTTAACCTTCTACTGTGAAATTATAAATAGGTTGGAATATATTTTGAAACCAAAAATAAAATACAATATATTCTTTAAAACTCAGTTTGTCTATATATGTGTGTATGCATTTACCTAACTTCCACAAAGATATTTGGAGTATGATATGAAATGCTCCCCATTTACTGATAGGAAGGATGAAGGGAGCCAGATAATGGCAATGATTTTGTTATATAAATTAGGATTATGTTCACTAACTGAGAAATGGAAAGACTGGTGTTACAAGAGAGAAAAGATTAATGAATCAGAAAAGAATTATAGAATCAAGAATATAAGTGAAAGTTTAAATTTTAGTAAAGAGGAAGGACAATAGAAAGAGAGCTAAGGAACAGAAAATATAGGTGGAGCACAACTGTATGATAATTGATATTCTCAGAAAAAATATAAGGCAAATGTATCAGTTGTAGTTTTCCAGAGAGATGGAACAAATAGGAAACAATACATACATAGGCTATCTACATGTATAGCCTATCCCATCCTGTCCTATATCAAGAGATTTATTTTAAGGAATTAGCTCACAGGAGTGTGGTAGTTGGCAAGTGTGAAAGTTAGAGGGCAAACTGGAAGGCTAGAAACTCAAGCAGTAGTTGCTGCTTCTTAAACCAATTGAATGAGGCCCATCCACATTATCGAGGGTTATCTGCTTTACTTAAAATCAGCTGATTGTAGATATGAACCATACTCTTTCAACACTGAGATTTAGGTTTAAGTAACTGGGTATTATAGCCTCACCAAATGGGCACATAAAATTAACCATCACAGCAAGAATATATACAAAGTTCAGGTTGAGTAATAAGACAAAGGATACAGCTGGTCCAAATTAGCTCCCAGTATGTATCTTACCATTTTTTGAGAAAGGTAGAGAAGACCATGAGAGCAGGAGATGGGCAAAGCCCACACTGAGAAGACAATGGTCTAGTGTGAGTGAATGCTGGGCACAGGGACACGCCAGGAAGATCACTGGACCGGGAGCCAGAACACCTGGTTCTCATTTATTAGCTTTTTAAAATTTGGACATAAGTAACACCATTTCTCTGAGCCTAAGTGGAAATAATTTTACCTGTTCCACCCGCATCAAAAAATATTTTTTCAAGTCAAATGAGATAATGTATGTGAAAGATTTATATAACTATTTATATATGCATCTATGATTGCTATTACCACTATCAAGCCTTTATGAGCAGAAGTCTAGGTTACTCCAATAGAGACGGAGTTGAGTGAACATGTCAACTTAAGAGATACATCAAATTCAAGACTGAGCGGAGATTGTCACCAAATGCCACTGTCCACTTTATGCTGCCCACTTTGTTCCCTCAGTCTTATCCATTAGAGCTGCACAATTAGAGGCCACTGTTGTTATAACGAAGCATCAACATCCAGTTTAAATTCAAACTATGATCTGAGTGAATATGAATTGCTTTCACCAGGTTATGGCGATCAATATGGAATTAAAATCTACAAGTTCAAATGAGACTTAGAATTATCCTCTGAGTGAAGATTTAGCAACAAAAACTGCAGAGTGTTTAATCAAAAGGTGATTCATAGTTTTAATCCTGTTATTATTCCTTCTTCTAGCTTTAGGAATGTTTTAGTAATCAAAATGTCTACATGGAAGACAAATAATTTGAAAGTCTTGAGTTATTGGAGGTTCACAAATTATATAAGCAAGCTACATTTAAGCATAATTAATATCATATATTGTATTGTGATTAATGGGTTCAGGGAACAGCAGAAGAAAAATAATTCCCTTTTTTCCAATAAAAAGAGAAACATCTATGTGTATATACTATTGACTTTAACATATTTGTGGATCAGAGAAAAGCATTATCATTCAAATGAAAATGGGGAAAAAATTCCAAGTTCAAATAAAGGGCACCAGCAATAAGGATTCAAATCTTTACAAACCTGACATAACAAAATATAATACAAGATAAAATTTATGAAAATACACATGTTAGCAAGTAAGCAATTGTGCTTTTACCAGCAAAGCACTATTTATTCTTAATAGTTTTTTAAGTAACCACATTACTGGTACATTTAAATATTTATTTACAATGATTATTTGTTCATTATAAAACATGGAATGTATCCTAGGTAAGATACTAAAAGACAATCAAGTCCATGCCAGTTAAAGTTTCATAACAGAATAATGATAGAGTCTTTCTAAAGTTGAAATGTAAATCAATGAACAAAATATTGCTTTAGAACAATTCAAATTATACTAAAAAGTTTCAGAAACATCTTAATTGGGTAATGTGAACTTTGTGTGCCTATACTGATCCAATAGAAATATCCCTTAACTTGGGTTCTTCCCAAAAAACAGCCTTCTGAGAAAGGTTTGTGGCCAGGTAGTTTAGTCTGGAAAATTCCCTCCAGGGAGCAACTGGGGATGGGGCCTGGAGAAAGCAAAGCAGGAAAGGAGGAGGGAAAGTATCATTGAGTGGACTACCGCTGTAGAAATTGGGGCTCAGTGTTTTGGGGAACCTGCAAAAACCATGTAGAATTCACCACAGAATTTTCCACCTGAGACCAGTGTAGAGGAGAATATTTCTTCATGGATTTCACCCTCCAGTGGTCAAAGGTCTCTTGAGGATATGAATGCCCAGCCTTTTACTTTGAGGCTACAGGAAAGAAGCCCAGGGCAGAAAGCAAGAGAAACAGGATGCTTCTGAAGCCAGACACTATCAGGCCCCCCTGAGCTCCACTGGACACCATAGCAATGGCACATACGTGCACCACTAGAGGCTGTGAGATAGGGCACAACATCAGTAAGGTGTTTGCCTTCTTCAGATTTCATTGGCACAGTTTAAAGTCAACCTGGATAGCAACAGGTTTTTACAAAAGGCTAGTTTTTTGTTTGTTTTTGCTGCTTGTTTGTTCATTTGTTTTCAGAGAGATCTGCTCCTAAGTTTTCACTGGATTTAGGTAAACAGATTCATGGAACTTTAGATCAGACCTTATCTTGGAGGCCTTCCACTCAAAGCATACGTTTTTCTATAGTAAGAAAGTGAGGCTCGTAGATGTTTTAATAAAACAGGACCCAGAGGAGCAAGAGACCTAAGTCTTTCCTTTCCTAATTCAGAGCTTTCTGTCCTTTGTTGCACAACTGAGATGCGCTCATTTGTTCCTCAACAAATATTGCATGCCTTCTAAGTACATGTAGGCTCTATGCTAGATGCTGGGGCACAATGGTTAAAAACTAGACATGGTCCTTAAAATGAAAGTAAGACATACATAGAGATAGACATAGAGATAGAGATGGGGGTGGGGGGAGAGAGAGGAGGAAAGGGAAAGAGAGAGAGAGAGAGAGAGAGAGAGAGGAGGAGGAGGGTAGGCAAACTTATAGTTACAAACCAGATTAAGTGCTTTGAAGAAAAAACCCTATGGTGCTTATTCGTGACCCCATAATATAATAATCACTGATCAAGCTTCACTTACTTGATTACACACATTGCATTCCTGTTTCTGTTTATCTGACTCAAGTCAGAATGGTGTCATTAGATTTTTTTTTTTTTTTAGTATACACGACTATTAACAGAGTCAATAAAGAAATGTTAATTCAGTCTCGCCTCAGGACACGTAGAGAACAATTTTGTTTTATTTTTATTCTCTTCCATCTTGAGTCATTCTCTTTCTTCAGCTTTCATAACATGAGACTTTCTTCTTTTCCTCCCACCTTCCTGACCATTGGTTTGGTTTTTTGATGTTGCCTTTTTCTCATACTTTAAACATTGCAATTTCCCGGGCAGGTTGTGTCCCTCTTTTCTTCTCCCTCTTCTCTCTCCTTAGGCAATCTTGTCCGTGGTCCATGGGTTTGAACGCCAATTATGGTTGTGCACACAAAAGCGCACAAAAGCTGTACGGTTGTACATCAATGGTCTAGACCTCTCCTCTGAGCTTCAGGCCTGTAGCCCTCTGCTCTTTGGATATTTTCACTTGGATATTTCAAAGTCAATAGCTCAAAACCAAACATGTGGTTTTCCTTTAATCCTGGCCCTCTTCCTCAGCACCTCTGCCTTTCCCCACTGAGCACCAATGGCACATCCAGTAACCCAGGGACATTTTTGTAAAATGCCCTCTCTCCAAAGCTTCTATATCATTTGCATTACAAATAAATATGCAGTGACTCCTTTCTGCCCTCTTCTTTTCTCCCACCATCATCCCAACCCAAACTCTCATCTCTTCTTTCTGGATTATTTCAGGAACCTGCCATGAAAGGTACCCATGTACAGTCAATGTGGTTTTCCATACTGCAGCCAGAATATTCCTTTCAAAATACAAATTCTGGCCATACTGTTCCGTTTTCCCCCCTCTCCTGATTAAAATGTCTGTGGTTTCCCATTGCCTTTAGTGTGAAAGTTCAAATTTCAACACATAGCTTGATCTCTGCCTGCTTTTTGTATTTCACCTTCTTCATTGCCACACTGGGTCTTCCCTCCGTGGACTGTTCCTCCCTTTTCCTTTCTCCGTCCCACAGTTTTCTTCATGCAAGAACACCTGCTGTTCTTTTAGATCTCAGTTCAGTCCTGACTGCAGGCAGGAAGTAGTTCCTGACCTTCCTAATTAGGCCATAGTCTCCTAGCACCTTCTTCTCCTTTAAAGCACTTATACTGTGGCAGTTTCATATTTTCATAGTTATCTCTGTAATCCTTTGCAGAATGCTGTCCCCTCTAGAATGCAGGCTCTGTATGTAGGGGTCTCTCTCACTGTTATGCATGTACACTTGTGCATGTGTGTGCGCATGCACACACAAACCCCACAAGCACTTTTCTCACCTTTAGAGCTTTAGTTTCTAGAACAGTGTCAGCCCCAGAATAGAATCTCAAATACTTACTTGAAGTAATAAATGGTATCCGGACTGAGTTCAAATGTGAATTTTATATCAGTTTGTTTTCCTTAAGATTATATGAACCTACATGAACTAGATTTTGTTCAAAGTATATATATATAGATAAGTGGAAGATGGTGGTATATGCATTTAATTCACCCACAAAAATAAATGAATATTTCCTAATATAAATCAAAAATTGTTTTTTCTATCCCAGTCTTAATCAATACTTTTAAAGTTAGATTTTAAAAATTCCATCATAAATGCAGATATTCCTAGTACCACATATTGAGGCTAAGAATATACTCAACTTTATTTAATGAGATTTGGTCATATTCCAGCCAAAACAAATGTTCTCTCCTTCTACCACATAGAAGACATAATGTATGGATCTTAGAAATCCATCACAAATGTCAATATGAATACCTGAACTTCATATCTTAGGGAAAAGGCCAAATCTCTATAACAGCTTCTGGTTTCAACATTCTTCACCCGCTCTCAAGAGCAAGAAAGGTAGACACATGTTTGGAAAATTTAGTGACGTTATTTACATTCCATTTAAATGTACAGTACAATGGTCACTAGATGCCAGAAGCCATGATTATCGAAGACTGAAGTTCTGGCTTTTGCACACTTACAGAACTGGAGGAGGAAAAGTGAGGGAAGAGAGGTGAAGAGGAAAGAAGGGAAATTTTTAAAAAGAAGGTGACGAACAACACGGAAGAGATTTTAATCCATTAGCAGCATCTTGATGATAACATTTGACAAGGCTCCACTCCAAAGATTAAGACCTATCCCCCGAGGAAGGGAAAGAATATGAGCACCCCCAGGACACTGAGAATCTTTTATTTTTCACAGAGCCCATCCACAAGTGACACCTCCTTTCAGTTTATGATGAGGGTTGCAGTTGTGCTCCTGAAATGATCATACTCTTATAAGCATCAAATCAAAAGAAAGAAATACAGGGAGGAGGAAAACACACCTTATTTTTAAAAAAATCCACATACACCTAAAATACATACCTCAAAAAACATAGCTTTCTTCCTAGCTTTTCTTTTTCAGAATTTCAAAGGCAGGACAAATGCCCGTAACAATAGGGAAGAGTTAGAAAAACTACAATATAAATATGTATTTTGTGGTCTTTGCTAAAACCTGCATTTGAAGTTATACTTCATGGTGGCAGCTTTAGAAATGTCAATGCCAGGACAAACTCAAACTTCCCATAATTTGATCTGTTGCCCGAGACTGATGTGGCACTCGTGTAACTGTTTTATTTTTCTTTGAAAAAACTATTGCTGATTGCTTCTACAATTTAAAGAATTCCAAATATGAATGAATATTTAGTACACTTTTGAGTGATCAGTGCAAAGAGATATGCAGGAATTTAAAACAAACAAATGGCCTTTTCCCAACACTGAGAAGAAGCCTCTGGAATTATCCTTAACATATAAACATCAGTAGAAATATCTAGGAAAGTTACTCCTCTTTTTCTGCTTAAGCTGAAGTGAAGATATTCAGTAACCATTTTAAAAATACCAAAGCATGTTGATTGACTTCCTCTACCAATTAAATTTATTAGCTAATTGCTCAGTGTTCCACCCAATTTTTTTCTAGGACATGAGCTTTCAACTAAATCAAGGAACTATTAAAAAGAAAAGTGAAAATATGACAGTAAGTACTTAGTAAGTACTTAATACAGGTTGACTAGCTACCGTTTTATCTAATGTGTGTTCAATACGTATTTAATGTTTTTTCAAAGTTGCATTTTACATTATTTAATGAAGCTATACCTGGATGACTAAACTGATATTTACCTTGAGAAGAAAGTCCAAATTAGACCCACAGTAAAGGAGAGTAAACAGCATCATTGATGCCACATGATCTACAGGAAACACACCTCTCTTCTTTTGCTGCTGTCTATGTCATTTTGAGTCTAACTACACAGATTTTCCACAGATTTGTAGTCACACACACACACACAATCTTTAGGAAGCTTACAGTCTATTTTAAAGGAATCAATGACTAGAGTGGAAATATTTTCCTCTGTGAATCTACATGTCCTATATAGTTTGAAGTAGATATTTATTCTAGTTTTCAATTCCCAGAATTGACTTACTTTCCTTGTAGGGGTAAAAATACATGGTTTAGTGGCTTCTGCATGCACACACACACACCACACACACACTTCTGTCACTTACAAGAGAGATACTCTCTGGAGCCTGGAATTCTCCCTTCAGCAACGTACATTTAACCTCCATTTAGGTCAATGAGAAATACAGGCAGGTACGAGGGCCTGGGGAGTAGGAATTTTTAGCAGGTAATCGTTACTGAAACAGAGTGTAGAGAGCACTTCACAGAAGAATCAGAGGTAAATTCACCTTAAATCTTTGCTTTGAGCCAAGAGTAACCTAAAACCTAACGTATTCTTTCAAAAAAATCTTACTTTATAATACTCAGAACAAAATAAGTTTCCATGAGTCCTCTGTTTCTCATTTCAACCCAGTATACTTTGTATTGTTACATTCAAGAAAAAAATAAATTAATTAACTACTGTAGGCCAATCAATCTGTTGGAAATTCTCCATTAATCTAGAAAAGTACTTTCTCTCAATACATATGTTCAAAACACACTCAGATCAAGTGGTTTAAAAAGAACTCTACATTTCTGGATCTCACCTAATTTTGCATTAAAAAAGTAATAAATTTGCAAAATCAGGGAGTAAAGAAAAGCCTTACTAAACATTGGTTGCAACCAGTAGTTTCCAGAGCTAGTAATGGATAAAATAAACCGAGTAAGGCCCTTTCTGAGGGAATGGTGGGGCATGTCACAAAATAGTAACAAGAATTGCTTAGGTATTTCATTTATCATTTTATTTATTCAGTTATTCAACAATATTTATTGAGTATTTACTGTGTTTCAGGCAATGTACAAGGTGCTAGGGAAAGAGTGATGGGCAAAATGATGTCTTCGCTGAGCTTAGATTTTAGCAGGAGAGACAAGTATTAAATAAATATGGCACAAATAGTTGTGGGGGTATGATATTTTGAAATGTTAACTCATATTTTCTATGTAGTTTCACAGGGCTCTTGGACCTTCCTGATTTGATTAACACCTTCTACAATTTTTACCTCTAGGAAAGGATGCCACAACTTAAAGAAAAAATAAATAAATAAACCAAACAAGCCTTAGCTTGGTCCTCAGGAAGAAGCAGGAAAATAAAACTCGGGTAATAGAAAATGTATAAATTAATGAATTAGGACCACGATTGTACTCTATGTTGAGAGTACAGTTTCTTGGAGCATAATACTTGGAAAGCTAAGAAAGACTTCCAGCTCCCTGCTTCCTCCTCCATCTGGTCAGGCTCCAAATGAGGAAAGAACAGAAATCCTAGACTGGGTTGGGAATCCAGTGTGGAGAGACCATTGCCCCCCTCCATGTGGAGTCTGAGATGCTGGCAGAGTGCAGGCTGCAAGGTGAGTTGAGGCAAGTGGACCCGAGTTGGTTCAGAGAGCTTTTTGCATCGCATGACAGAATAGTTCCCTTGTGCCAAAAAGATGGCAAAGGGCCTCTCAGAGATTCTTGTGTCCCAGTGGACCACAGGCCTAGAAATCTTTTGCTCAGGGATCCAAGAGGTTCTTGGGAAAGAAGGAAGACAGAGAAAGCCACCAGACCTGAATGAGTTCGGCAGGTAAGACTCAAGATGTCTGTGTGAACTGGGCATTGAAGCCCAGGTCACCAGACAACTCAGAGGTTCTCCTCCTGGCCGTGACCCTGATCCTCAGGGCCCTTGTCTGAAGCCTTGGCTCTGTGTAAGCCGCTTGGGACTTAGATGCAATCCTGCTAAAGATTATTGTTGCCCCACATTCCCTCCCCTCGTGCATCCTTCTCCCCACCCACCTAGAGTCAGCCAATGACACTGGGACATGGGCCTTTTTCTTTTCTTGGGGACCCACCCATTCTAAATCCTCAATGCTTATTTTCCAACTTTCTTCATGCCCCAGCCCAAGGAAGTTTTATCTAATGAGCAAGAGGACATCTGGATTCTTTACTTACTGGGTAGTTTTCCAAATATTTTGCCCATGACTTCAGTTCTTTTGACTTTCCCCAAAGAGCAGGATCTTGAAACCCGAAAGCTAAGACTTTACTTATTTTCACTTTGCATTTTGATGTGTTATCTCTTCCCTGAATTTTCTGGAAAGGACCAAAGGGTTCAAAGAAAGGGGTAAGTATCAGTTAATTTTTTAACACTTTAACCATCCTCATCATTTTTTATGTACAATGTAATTAGCCATGAATAAAACTGCAGAATTAATGGAGAGTTTAAAATACAGTGAAGCAAACTCAGTGTATGAAAGAATTATAAGGAATGAGAGAAGGAACAGAAAAAGAAAATAAAGAAAGTATGTATTTGTGTTCAAATATGTGTGTTGGACCCACGGGTGGAAGATGGCATCTGGGTTCAAAACTGTGGAACCTCTGGAGTATTACAGGAGATTTTTGAAAGTGAATTGCCATCCTGATGGAAGAGAATTTGGTGAACTGAGAACCACAACTGTCAGCATAGGTTCAATTGGTACTGCAGATAGTTCTTCTTTAGTGAAGCTGGGAAATACTACAGTAATTTGTGGAATTAAAGTGGAATTTGGAGCACCACCAACAGATGCCCCTGATAAAGGATATGTTGTTCCTAATTTGGATCTATCACCTCTGTGTTCCTGGAGATTTCGGTCTGGACCTCCTGGAGAAGAGGCCCAAGTGGCCAGCCAGTTCATTACAGATATCATTGAAAATTCACAGATAATTCAGAAAGAGGACTTATGTATCTCTCCAGGAAAGCTTGCTTGAGTTCTATACTGTGATCTCATTTGCCTCAACCATGATGGAAACATTTTGGATTCTTGTATCTTTGCTTTGTTAGCAGCTTTAAAAAATGTACAGTGGCCCGAAGTTACTATAAGTGAAGAAACTGCTGTAGCAGAAGTTCATTTAAAGAAGAGAAGTTATTTGAATATTAGAACTCATCGGTTGCAATTTCCTTTGCTGTATTTGATGACACTCTACTTATAGTTGACCCTACTGAAGAGGAGGAACATCTGGCAACTGCAACCTTAACAGTAGTAATGGACGAGGAAGGCAAGCTATGTTGTCTTCACAAACCAGGTGGAAGTGGACCGACTGGAACTAAACTTCAAGACTGTATGAGCCAAGCAGTTTTAAGACATAAAGAAGTAAAAAAAAAAACTGATGGATGAAGTACTTAATGGTATGAAACCCAAATAAACAACCACCACGTTTTCAAAACAGATTTGTAAAAGCTGCATTTGTTACACTGTGCACAAACCTTTTATACTAAAATAAATATCAAACTACATTCTTCTGAAAAAAAAAAAGTGTGTGTTGGTGAGGTCTGCATGCTTTGATATGACATTGAGTAAATAGAATTGGTAGTATACACCATGATGTTATTTGAGATAGATCTTAGTGTTTGAAGAAAGACATGAAAAAAATCATGGAAGTGCTCTGTTGTAACATCAGATTTATTAAATGAAACAATTCTAATAATAGGTAAATAAACTTCTAAGCACTGAGATTTTAAGATGCACATCAGTTTTTCAAAACACTATTCAAAAAACCCTACATTTTAATTGCATTTAGCAAAATTGCTGAATCCCAAAACAGGCACTGTCACTTCTAAAATCTTCTAAAAACTCCCACAGAGAAAAATACCCACCCTGTCCCAATTCTAATCTTCTCCCAGGGACCTCTCTCCCAAGCTCACTTAGTGTTTTGGTCACAGGGTATAGATGAAGAGATAGTATGAACAGAGCCAGTAATGTTTCACTCATTTTCATTTTATCAAGTTCACTAGTTTTTAAGGTAGCAACAGAAAAAGAAGGCCCAACAAGAAAACACCAGAGACTCTCGCTAACTGTCCCTTGATAAACATAACTCATCGAAAATATGTGTGAATAGATGACATTTAAAAAGGCAAAATCTTGACTATTCTTAGCTGACAAATTCTTGGGAAGCTTCTTAAAGGAATAAGCTGGCAATGCTCTCACATTTCAACTTTAAAATGAAAGGAATCTCTGAACTTTCCTTCTTTAGCAACAAACTCCCTTAACCCCTTGCCCCACTCCCATAAAGAAAAACAAACAAACAAACAAACAGAATAGGTTAAGATCCTTAGTATGCATACTCCCCTTTTTGCCTAGATCCAGGTATAACCTGGAATCTGGATTTATCCTTCATACCTCATTAGTCAAGTTTAATACTTTTGTTTTCCTCTTTAGTTTAGATTGCATTTTCTCACGATTAAAAATGGATAGCTGTGGCTTGGAAATGGGAAACTAGACCATCTATGAACTAGAGCAAAGTTGAAGACAACTCTAAATATTTTGAAAATATTTTTGGTAATTCCATGAGCTTTCCTGACAATTGGTTACTCTACCCTCACTGAATCCCATGGTATAAAGTTATACATCCAAAGTTTATGGTACAAGAAAGTACAACTTCAGAGCTAGTAGTAGCAGTTTTTTTTTTCTTTTCTTTTTTTAATTGAATGGTCTTTCCAAGCAAGTCTAATTAGCTAACAGTGTTATAGCTCTGGAGTACTGAGTTCATTAAAGATATTCAGAGTACTGGTCCTGCAAAGCTTAGCTGCATGTGGCTATTGGATCACATATCTACTTTTCTGCCATGTAAGAAGAAAACATCTCAGAATATAACTATTAGTTGGCTTTGTGGTGTTGGGTTAGTGTGCCAGTCTGAGGTTAGAGCAGAGATGGGATCCCAAGCCCTGGGCTTTGTATTATATAGTATTGTATTTTTGATGTTGTACTTAAGGGTCAATTACTGTTTCCATTATAAACCCTGTTTTTCA
>NC_136921.1:61850148-61857648 GCF_949752795.1 Hyperoodon ampullatus | reverse complement strand
ATACAACATAGTTTAATACTGAAGTCTATTACATGCCATCCTAAAATATCTGATCAGAAAGTCTCTGTCCAAACAACATAAGTCACTTGCCCTTTCCGAAAGCCTTGCAAAAGTTTGACAACTCTTCTGAATCTGATTTCTGTAAATCTCATACTAAGCTGGACATCTTAAGGGCTGCACGTTTTAATCCTTACGCCACCCCTGACTCAGCTTGTAACCTTTAGAAAATCATTTCATACCAGTTTTTGTCCTTTTCCTCAAGAATGATGAATTTGGTTTCATGGTCACTGTTGGCTGAAGGACACAAATCACATGATTGGTCAAAAGCAAGGCCAGTTCTCAAAACAGCCACCAATTCTGTGTCAAGGCATCCACCTTGGTTCTAATCCAGAAGGGAAAATACAAAGTTTCAAGACCAAACTTCATCTTGCACTAAATCCAACTGGGTCTGAGTGTTAACTATGCCCAGCTGCCTGACTCCCAACCAGAAAGCGCAGGAAAGCAGGGATTTGGGCTTTTAGAGATGTGCTTACTAGAGGTTACAGGTGGTCGTGGGTCTTGTTGGTATTTCGATGTTACCGATGTGAGTGATGCTGCTGGAGTGGAAGGGGAGTTGTTGCTTTTAGTTTGTCATTTAAGACGTTCTGTTAGTGTGGGTTTCAGTTTGCATTTAAAAAATTAGAATGGTAGGGCTTCCCTGGTGGCGCAGTGGTTGAGAGTCCGCCTGCCGATGCAGAGGACACGGGTTCGTGCCCCGGTCTGGGAGGATCCCACGTGCCGCGGAGCGGCTGGGCCCGTGAGCCATGGCCGCTGGGCCTGCGCGTCCGGAGCCTGTGCTCCGCAACGGGAGAGGCCACAACAGTGAGAGGCCCGCGTACCACAAAAAAAAAAAAAAAAAAAATTAGAATGGTAATGATCAAGGAGCCAGAAGGAAATAGCAAAGCACGTTTTTCTGAATAGCTCTCCCTGTCTTCTGTGTGCAGATTCTACTCAGAGTTCCAAACCCCGCTTTCTCTCCAGCCTGCTTCCTTCTGAGGTGCAGGGCAGAAGTTCATTCTCAAGTTTCTCTCAGTTTGCAGCAGAGATGCGGTCGCCCAGCCACGGCAGGGATGCCAGTTCTGTGTCATGTGGCTTCCTTGCCACAGCACAGGCAGGCTGAGAGTTCTGCCGATGTCTCTACTGATGCTGCTAAACTTTTCTTCTCTGGGGTTTCCAAGGCATGGACGCTCATTTGTCTAAAACTCTCCTAAACCGCCTGACTCAAGAGTAATTACCTAAGTACAACGTAAGCAGGACACAGGCAGGATAATTAGGATGGATGTGCTCTTTTAGGGGCACCAAATCCTCATCCTCCCCTTTCTAGTCTCATTTCTCACCTGCTCATGTGGTGCCCACCTGTGGCTTGCTGGCATTGCCACTGCTGCAAATGGGGAGATTTCCAAGTTCAAAATGAAGACTTGGTCTTACGTGGTGGATCTCTACCAGGACCACGGGGAGTTCTGTGAAGGAATTAAGGACAGTATGTTGTCCTAGTTTGTGTCACCGCTCCCTTGTTTATGTTCTTCCCCTGACTATTCCCACGCCCCCTCTCCAGATTTTTGCATGGCTTTTATAGCCTCTAGTAATTATACCAGCAGCATGGAGTCTATTTTTATCTCTTTTGAATGTGTGCAACATAAATGTCAAACACCATAAAATCTCTTTTTTAGCATGTACCTTGTGTGCACAGTATTGAAAAGTGATGCAGCATTCAGAGAAATGTTGCATTTTGAGGTCAGACGGATGAAAAATGGAAAACTCAATCTCGCCACTTAGCTGCATGATCTTTCAATAAGTCCCTTATCATCCTGAACTTTGAGCTACTGCTTCTGCAAAATGGAATTCTACTGCTTACCTTATATAGGGTGCTGGCACTGTACCTAGTTTAATGTTTGGACTGACCCTCTTTCACAGCAGGTACCTCCAAATTCCTAAATTTTATGTTTCATGCTTAAATGTTATGACCTTTCAATGCCTTCCACTGCCCTTTGCCAAACTTAGAAAAGAGAAATAATAAAACCTTACTGGCCCAGTGTAATTACTGTAAATTATCATAGGATCCAATCACAGAATTATCATAGGAGAGAAATATACAGAACCTCCTTTCACCTAAAACTGTCCCTGGACTTAGCAAACAATAATAATAATAATACGTAGCATTTATTAAGCACTTACTATGTGCCAAGCTCTAGGTCCTTTACATGTTTGGACTCATCTAATCCTCACAACCACCCAGTGAGATAGATACTGTCATCATAGCCCATTCAGAAGAGGAAGACACTGAAGCAGGTTAAATAATCTTGCCAAAAGTCGCAAGTTAGTAAGTAGAGGAACTAGAATTCAAATTTAAGCAGTCTGACCCCAGAGCCCACAGAAAAAGAAATTGTATGAGATAGGAGCATTCACATTGCTGAGCTTTTCTAACTTCTAGTACAAGGTTGTTTCCTCTTTTTTCACTTCCTTTTTGGAATTGGCCCATTAGGGTGGCCAAATGGACTTGTCAGTAGGACACATAAACCTGGAGTCCCTTACTCAGCTTCTGGTTAAGGGTCACCATGCTTCCAGGGTTAAAATGGCCTCAGCATGTCCAAGTGGTCTGGTGCCTTTTTTATGGCTCATTAGTTTATCTTTAATTTAACATAGATGGGGAGAAGAGAAAATGTGTTCTTTTCTAGTCAAAAGTATACTATCATGAAGAATAAACAAGAGGGTAGTAACTCGGAGACACGGAAGGAATAAATTTAAAAATACAGGGCATATTTCATGGTCATAAACAAAACACAGTGATCAAAGAAAGGACATATTTAGGTATGTTAGACATATAATAGATACCATATATTTTATGGGCAAAGGAATAAAATACTGTTATGTAAATTTTCTCCACTTTTTCATAAGCTACTTGTTAATTATCCCAGTCATATTTCCATTGTTACCATTAGTTAGAGCTGGAGAGGCCAACACCATCAGAACTCACTCACTTATAAAGTTAAAGCTATTACTGACCAGATACTGAGCAGCCAGAGAAATGCTCACATGTAAAACAGAACAGGGGTGTGAAGAATTTAGGATGTGACATTAAGAGAAGTATGATAACTTGTAAACACCAAAGTGCTTCTCAACTTTTATCAAACTTTAAAATCAGTCTTCTGAAATTTACAGTTATTAAGCTTGATCCTTAATCTTTGGTACGGTGCCCTTATGAGTCATCAAACAAACTCGTATGTGGCAGTGTTTGAGAGAAGAAAAAAGGGAAGAGTAGATTGATCAATGATCATTACAATACCCTGGGACCTAAGAATACCCATAGTCAAGAGCACTGTGACCTGGATTCATCTAAAAGAGCCCCCAGAGCCTTGCTGAAGATAAGATATATGTGTAACATGTTCTGTGAAAACAGAGTCCTGAAGAGAAATAAATAAATAAATAAATATAAATATAAATATATATATTTCACATTAACTAAGCAGCAAAATTGTTCACTTACTAGGTTGGGGAAAGGGAGAAGAGGGGATATAGGAAGGAAGGAAAGAAGGAAGGAAGGAAGATTCAATATCCTTGACCTCTGACAAAGGGCCTATTTGGGGAAATGAAAGGAGTTGGTACACGGAGTCTTCTGAGAGCATCCTATGAACATACGAAATTGTATTGCCCACCCAGTGCACGGGATGTGCTCCCCAATAGGTGGGCCAGCCCTCAACTAGGGATTCCCAAGTTTAACTGTCCATATAAAAGTTAGAACATGAGCTCTTAATTTCAAGAAAAAAAAGAAAGGGAAGGAGGAAGGGAAATGGCTCTGTGTATAGAGAATCCTCATGTCTGACCTCCTCTGAATGGTTGATGCAACAAATTCAACCTAAGAGTAAAAGCACGGATATGTTTTTATTTGTAAAGAGTTAAGTTTCATAACTTTCTGAGACACTGAGACCATTGAAACGGCAAAGCTACCAGTAATTACAATCCTGAGATTCCCTAAAGTGAAAAGTCTATGAATGCTGTCTAAAATGACACTGAATTTGCTACTTAGGTAAGGTTCTTAAGGAATTTTTTCCGGTTCTGATGTCCATTTTCACCTCCCCACCTGCCCCCAACCTTGCCCAAGAGGTTGGGTAGCATTGTTCTGTCTCTGTTGGGGGCTGCAAATGGAAATTCTGGAGGGAGGAAGGATAGTTTTGGTTTGCAATTGCGAGCAAAAGGTACCACCTGAGTGTCTTTTGCGAGCTGTTTCCTTTAGATTAATGTATATCTGTCATCAGCTTAACTAAGCAGGTAAGGTGTTCATTAGCTAGGCTGGGTTTTCAAAGGGGGGTGGGTGGGTAGAGAGAACGAATGTAGAAGAGTGAGAAGAACAAACAAGTCAAAGCATTTGTTCATGCTGCAATCTACACACCAATTATCCTGCTGTGCTAATTACCACCTTTCCATACCCCAGGTACCTAAGCATTCACACTTACTCACTCTTTCATGCCTCTGATCAAAAAAAAAAAAAAAAAAAAAAAGGAAGAAGAAGAAAAAAAAGAGGAAAGAAACGATAGAAACAGAGGGATGATGAACCCAGAGGTGAAGTGAATTCTTAAATCAAAATTTCCCTTACATATGAAAAGTATAAATAAGTGGTCTTCATTTTGCCATTGTTGTTTTAGACAATTAACCATTTGCAAATGCTTTAATTGCAAAATATTACTTACTGTCAGGCTTCCAGGAGTGCACTTCCTTCTAGTCAGCCCTTGTTTTGATACTAAAAAGAAGGTAGAGAGGTGAGAATTGCTGGTCTGGCCTGAGAGTTTGGGGTTGTGCCATTAGAATGAGATCAGATCATTAAAAGTCGGTGACTACTAATTACTAGGCTACTTTTCTGAGCCTATTCAAAAATTGGGCCTTGAGGAGCCAGAGATCTACCTTTGTATCAAAACCTTGGTTCCTGTTCACCGACTGAACCTTCAGCTAACAATTAAACATCCTTTATTATGATGAAATCTGGGCTTGGAATCCCTGTTGGTTTGTGGGCTTCCTTGTCAGGGTGCTCATTTTCTCATTTCAGAGTGAAGATGGATAAAAAGAAAACCTATTTCCTGTAGCTCATTTGATACCTGGTGGGGATGCCATTCAGGTGACAAGGATACAGGCACAGAGGGGGAACAGATGTGATTTACACACTCATTATCATTTGAATGAAAGTGCAGATAGGCCTGTTCAGGGGCCCGGGCATCACCTGGACAGCTTTCCTTCTGATCTTTATCCCATCTGAGAGGCCAGGTCCCCCTGACATCTTTAAATCCCCGACCCCCAGCTGGTGACACACAGAGTTTTATGACAGTCAGCAGTCCTCTGAAGCTCCAAGCACAGATGCCATTCAGAATTGTGCTTCACACTGTTTTTTTCATTGTGTTCAGGCTTAATCAGGAATATATCCAAAAAAAGCTTAACTTGAATAATTTCCTTTGGTACTTCTCCAGAAACCTGTTTGCCACTCGAAGTTTGTGTATAGTATTCTAAAGGGCCTCAGATTTTGTGTTCTTAAAGTTATGTGCATATGTAGCTGCTTCAGCTTTCAAAAAGGACAACAAAATGGAAAGGACCATAAGTTATAGATGTCATCAAAGTCCTATGTTTTTCTGAGTATCAGATCAGACCTCAGTATAGTGATAGATGAATTTTAGAGTGCAAAGACAGTGTAAAATTTGGATGAAAGTACCAAAAAGAAAAGTTTTTATTTGGCCTGTTTTGCTCTTCAGAAAGGATTTTCAGCTTCTTTGTTTTGCTACCTGGAATGGCTGCTGTCACCAGGATCCCTCAAGCATTTTATGTTACTTATTTGTGGGATGTGTGAATAATATGGAAAAATTGCTTATGTCATCTGAAGAGTTCAAATAAGTTCTGTACAATACAAACTTTTTTCTTTTTTTAATACATTTTCAAGAAAGCTTGCTTTAGTTCAGGTCAAGAATGCACCACAACCTTGAATAACTTAAACTGTTGTTTTTAACCTTCGCTTATCTCAGGCAGCCTGACAGTTTTGGTGGGGAGCAAAAAGTGAAAGGAATCTGTGAGAACAAATGGTGTGGTGTTTTATGATTTTAATTAGGTATTGTATTAAAGAGAAAAATATAATGAACACAAGCACATACACATTTTATTTCCCATCTAACATTAACAGTTAAAGAAAACAATCACTATCAAATTACTTTGTTACAGTCCATAATTACAACTCAGGTTACGCTTAACTGTTATTAACAGAATGTACAGTAATATGTTCTGGCATCGTAATATGTTATTGTAGCATTATAATTAATCTTACAGGAAGTATAATAAATTTACAGTATCAGATTGAAGCAATACTGCATATAGATTTATTAATGCTTTTAATCAGTTCTGGCAAAATTAATTTTGCACTGATTGCTTACATTGGAATTTGCATATACTTAGTGAAAGTAATTTATTTTTTATGGATTCCTTTTTATTAAAATAGGGCATATGGCCCTTTAGCTACAAAACTTTGCTGATTCTTTAGCTAAAATATTCCTAAACATTTTTAAATGCCATATATCTTCCATTTAAGATCGTTCTTTCTCTTAAAGTTTATTTTTAAACTATAGTCTTTAAAATGCTTTCTTTATTCTCATTTCAGCAATCTATTTTTTATAACTATAATGCTTGTTTCCATGTTGCTATGAGCCTGTCTGTTTTTACCCAGGGACCTAAGTTTGAATAAAAGCATACTCCTTGAAACATGTCTATATTGATAAAGCATTGCATTAGCATTTCAGAAAGTTTCATGTGTAAATTTAATAAAATTGAAAAATAATGAAACCTTTCTTACTATTTGAAAAGTCCAGTAAAAATGGGACAACACATGAGAATTTTATCATTATTTCAAGTGCAACTATATTCCAAAATTCCAAAATGCTTTCTATGTTGTGCAAAGTATGTGCAGAAAAAAGACAAGTGCAGAGTAAGAAAAAACTTAAACTGATGTAAATGTTGTCAATTGAAAAATAGTAGTGGGAAAATATACCTTCTGTGTCTTTCTATTAAACTTCATATGCTTTGTAAAGGAAAGTAAATTATTCCCATCCAAAATATAAAAAATATCTTTATGAAACATAAGCTTGATATATTTTAATTTGTCAAGCAATTTGAAACTTTGAACAAGCTTGTATATGTTGGATCGATATTTTACTTTTTCAAAAATATTAAATTAGCTATTCCAGTGGGTACTGATTAATTTTTAATTTATTATACAAAAAATATTTGAAGAGTGATTTCTTATTCTTCTAAGTCCTAACAACATCAGTGTTCCTTGGCTTGAAAATTGAGCAGGCATAATGATATATAGCTTTCTTTTCCTGCCTTAGTAAGTTAAAATATGAAAACCCTCCCATGAATTTATTATATAGATTCTGGATAATTCTGCTATTCTAAAACTAATTTTAAAAGAGTTAAATTAAGTATTTTGATATTGCT